>NC_089589.1:44797940-45043588 GCF_019320115.1 Miscanthus floridulus
TTTTAAAGTCATTATTCTCATCTTGACTCTTTGATTTGATATGCTTTTAGAACTGTTCCTCACCACCTTCTTGCATAATCTAAAGATGAGTCTTAGGATTGTTACCCCTAGTACAATAAAGACGATAGTATCGCAAGTTGAGTCAATGATTGAGTTGTGCACCTTTATTGCTTTGTTGAATTGTTATTATGCTTGTGCCTGTTTTGAATCTTTGTAATGATTGCAACGATCTTGTGGGTGTTCTCATAATTTCATTTAGTTCATAGGCCTAAGGTATAAGGATTATGAAATAAATAGTCGGGTTTTGGTTATCTCCTGTTTTCTCTATCCTGCCTTTTGGAGCAACCTATCTTTATCTGCTTATATCTCCATTTTTGGACTACCATAAATCATGGAAAAATTCTATATAATAGTAGACTTCAATATCTTTCTCTGACCACAAGAATCACCCTAATAGATATTTTGGTTATGGAGTTATGAAAATCACAAGACGATGCACCTGGGCTATCAGAAGCCTAGAACAGTTTCTATTGTGCACTATTTTCGACTACCTGAACTACAGGATTTGGAAAAGTGTTCTATAAGCAACTTGTGGAGGATTTGATAAGCTTTCCAACGGTATAATCTACAACTTCATTGGTGTCACGCCCGATTTTAAGGATAAAATGGGATGCATAATCTGATGTGAGCCTAGAGATCAGTCACACACATAAGCCGACAAATTATAGATAGTACCATCATAAGTGTTTATTACATCACGTATAATAAGACAAAGTCTTCACATAAATGTAGTGGAAGTATAAAGAAAAAAATCTCTTATGAAAGCTCCATATCACAGGGACATCAACTGGTTGACCACAAGTCAAGTAATCCTTAGGAAAGTCGTCATTACCATAGCCATCTGTTACCCATCAGGGATTTTTATCCAAATAATGAAAATAAACAAGCATAAGTACGTGTCGTACTCAACAAGTGTAATATGGGGTTCATGAGGCTCAAAAGGCTTGACACAGGTTTAACAACATTCAGCTTTTAATTATCATAATTTTAGCATAAGGGTAGCAACAAGTTATTTTAATCCCAAAGTAAAACACATGATCAATGTAAACATGAATAATAAATAGCATAAACTGATAATTCTTAATGAGCATCTATTCCATAATGGTCCAAGGCCACTCGTGACCGTGAGCACGGCTGATATACCAGTTTTACACTCTGCAGAGGTTGTACACTTCCACTGTGAGTCGAGATACCCATATGCCCGAGTTAATTACTCCCAAAACACTTCCAAGGTGAGCAAGCAGGGTTCACTATGAAGCCTTTCGAATGGCACAAGTTAGGGCCATTAGATTCACTCAGCAAACAGATATAGGAACCCCCCTATCGAATGGCACAATTCCATCATGGCTATACACATAAGAGTAGAGGCTATCCTATACCCGATTTGGCAAGCCATTCTTACACCATAAAGGTAACCTCTAACAAGCTAGAAAAGGTCCTCATACTGAGCTAAAGCCAGAGCCATATAGCCCTTATAGCTGTACTGTAAGTCCCAGATGTTCACTTACAGATAAGTCCTTAGGGAGAGGAATCTGAAGCATTTAGAAAGTAGCTAAACACTCTAGCCCCCTTTTTCCAAGTTGCTAAAAAGTCATGTTTTAACATTTATTGCATATACCATTAGTCAAGTTACAAGATCATGGTTTAGTTGAGCACTAGCAAAGCTACCCAATGCATATCCCACAGGAGACAAGGTATAAGTTTAATTCTAGGGAAATCCTATTCAAGGTGACACATGCAACATGAATTAAATGTATTAAAGTTGATAGGAAACAAAGATGATCCCACACTATACTTGTCTTGAACAAAGTGTTCCCGCAGATCCTGCTCGTCAAAGTAGTACTCTTGATCACCCATGAATGGATCACCGTCTATACTCGATAATCACAACAACATACAGGCATCCAGAAGTAATCATGCATAGCAAACAACGACTATAGATTAGAATAGTACACCAACAGCATAAAATCAAGATGAAAAGTTTGTAAAATGAATCTACGTCTCGCTATGAACACACAGACGCGAAGATCACAAAAATCGGAGCTAAAACAGAGAAGTTATGAATTAAACAAGATTTCCTTTATTAAAATAATAGATTAAATCTAGCCTTAAATTTTAAAAGTTGAAAACATACTTAACAGTAGTATGAACATGTAGATTACTCAATTATGATCCTAACGCAACTTGAACGGATCAAATCAGAGTTAAAACAAAGATTTTATGGCTAAAACAAGATTAGTATCAAAACTGTAAATAGATGAAAACAAATTTTGGATCTAACAGAAGAAACTACGTTTTTAGAAGAAGAAAATGTATTTTAGGAATATGCTTTGGACCGCGGGTTAACACATAGAAAACTTCAGGGGTGAATCGGTACGGGTTGATTTCAACCGTCGGATCACGATCGGATGGAGCAGATTAGATCGGCGGGGGAGAAAAAGACATCGGCGTGTCGACGGCGAGCTACGACAGTGGCGCCATGGCCAGAGGTGAGCAGCGCGCATGGAATATGGTCTACGAATCTTGGCTGGACGACTCGAAGCATGGGAAGAAAGAGAAGAACAAGACGAACTCGACTAGGCAACTTATAGCGGCGTGGAGCGGATGGAAGCGGCACGCTGCTTCGGCGAATTGAACTCGGCAGTGCCGGCTAGGGCTAGAGGCAGCGCTGCGAGCTCTAGATGAGGCGAGGTAGCTTCAGTGACTTGATGGAGGTGGTGGGACACTAGGCTCAGTATTTATGGGAGCGAAACAGCTTAGAGCGCACGCCAAGGCGGAGTCAGGGCGGCGTCGGGTCGGTTGCGGACTCTCGGCACGGAGAGAGTCCACGAAGGAGATGATCGTGAGGTGGAAGACGACGCGGCTGATATGTGAGGCCAGCTTGTCAGTGAAACCAAGCGGGAGAGAGGAGAGTGCGGGCGACACGACTCGACTGGGCTGGCCTGCTGCGACGTGGCCTGCTAGAATGGGTCGCAAGAGAGGAAGAGCGGAGCTGGCTACAGGGAAATGGCCAGCTGGGCCAACAGGGCGAGAAGAGTGGAGGCACGGTGGGAAAGAAGGCCGAGCGAGGAAAGCTGGGCCGCTCAAGCCAAAAGAAGAAGCAGAGGAAGAAATTCCCCTTTTTCAATTTCATTTTCAAATCCAAATCCCAACCAAATTCAAATTCTTTTGCAAATTTTGATCAAACCCAAGCATCACAAAATAAATATGCATCAGCATGAATGCACAACATGTATGTAGACCTTATATTTTGTTTTAATTTTAACAAAGTTTTTATTTTTCTAAATTTAAATGCTCACAAAATGCATAATTAAATCATTTCTCCTATTTTTAAATCATGCAAATTTTAGGGTGTTACAATTCTATCCCCTTAAAATGAATCTCATCCTCGAGATTCAGACGATGCTTACTCAAAAAGCTACGGGTATATTTTCCTCAAATCCTCTTCTCTTTCTCAAGTCGCCTCATCTTCTGTATACCGATTCTACTGAACCTTACACATCTTTATAACTCAGCTCCTTGTAACCCTTTCTGCCGTCTCCAAAATCCTTACCAAAAATTCCTCATAGGTGAGATCCACTTTAACTGTAAGCTCCTCTAATGGTATCTGCTCCTTAGGTACATGCAAACACTTCTTTAATTGAGACACATGGAACACATCATGTACACCTGACAAACTCTCAGGTAATTCTAACTGATAAGCCACTTCACCACACCTCTCTAAAATCTTAAAAGGCCCAATATACCTTGGTGCTAACTTTCCTTTCATGTTAAACCTTCTCACACTTCTCATTGGTGATACTTTTAGGTAAACATAATCCCCTATTTCGAAAACCAATTCCCTCCTCCGAGTGTCAGCATAACTCTTCTGTCGAGACTGTGCCACTTTTAAGTTATACATAATCATCCTTACGTGCTCTTCTGCATCTCTTAAAACATCCGGTCCGAACACTTGAGTTTCTCCTGTTTGATTCCAAAACAACAGGGTTCTACACTTTCGTCCATATTGACACTCTTCTGATAACTGTTGTTATACGAGAACTCTGCATAAGGCAAACTTTTGTCCCAACTTGTACCATACTGCAACGCAGAAGCTCTCAACATATCCTCTAAAATTTGATTAGTTCTCTCAGTTTATCCATCTATCTGAGGGTGATATGTTGTACTAAAATTCAACTTTGTTCCTAATGAAGTATGTACTTGTTGCCAAAAATGAGACGTAAATTGAGTACCTCGATCAGACACAATTTTCTTAGGAACTCCATATAGACACACTATCTTCTCCATATATAATTGGGCCAACTTTGGTCCTTTATAATGAGTCTTGACCGGTATGAAGTGAGCAACCTTAATTAACCAATCCACTATCACCCATATTGAATCATAACCTCTCTGAGTGGTAACCCAACAACAAAATCCATACCAACTTCTTCCCATTTCCACTCTGGTATCTTCATTGGTTGTAATAATCTTGCAGGTCTTTAATGTTTAGCTTTGACTCTCTGACATGTATCACATAAAGCAACATATTCAGCCACATCCCTCTTAAGTCTATACCACTAATACTTCTCCTTCAGATCCAAGTACATCTTAGTACTTTAGGGATGTATAGAGTAAGCAGACTCATGTGCCTCATGAAGAATTGCATCTTGTATAGCCTTATTCTCAGGCACACGTAGTCTTTTCCCAAACCAAAGAGTTCCATTATCATCCATATGGAAACCTAGTGCCTTACCAATCACTACGTTCTCCGCTATCTCATTTAACCTCTTATCCTGTAACTGACCCTTGCGTATTTCTAGCTCCAATGTATGCTCTATCACCAACTCTACTGCATTAGTGATGAAACCCAAGTTTAGTTGCTTAAGTTCAGCACACAACTCACTTGACAAAGGCATCACTTGCACCTCATTGGCATAACTCTTCCTGCTAAGGGCATTAGCAACAACGTTCGCCTTTCTAGAATGATAGTGTACTTCCAGATCGTAATCCTTAATCAACTCCAACCATCGACGTTGTCTCAAGTTTAGATCTGTCTAAGTGAAAATATACTTCAGACTCTTATGATCAGTATAGATATCACTCTTATGTCCGATAAGATAGTGCCTCCATATTTTTAGAGCATGAACCACTGCTGCTAACTCCAAATCATGAGTAGGACAGTTTAGCTCATGCTTTTTCACTGTCGGGATGCATAGGCCACTACTCTTCCTTCTTGCATAAGAACACATCCGAGACCTTGATGAGATACATCACAATAGATAGAAAAGTTCTTGCTCAAATCTAGCAAAACCAATACTGGGGTTGTAGTCAACATCTTTTTCAATTCTTCAAAGTTAGCCTGGCACTTTTCAGACCACACAAACTTAGCATTCTTCTCCAATAGAGCTATCATAGGCTTGGCAAGTTTAGAAAACCTTCTATGAACCTTCTGTAGTATCCAGTCAATCCCAAGAAACTTTGAATCTCTCCCACATCGATTGGTGGTTTCCAGTTCAACACATCTCTCACCTTGCTTGGATCTACTGCTATTCCACCATTAGAGACAACATGGCCTAGGAAAGAAACTTCCTTCAACCAAAATTCACACTTGCTTCGCTTAGCATACAACTTGAGTTCCTTGAGATTTTGCAAGACCAACCTTAGATGTTCAGCATGCTCTTCTTCCATTTTGGAGAATACCAATATATCATCAATAAATACCACCACAAACTTATCCAAAAATTCCATGAACACCTTATTCATCAAGTACATAAAGTATGCAGGTGCATTGGTCAATCCAAAGGACATAACAGTGTACTCATACAAACCATACCTCGTAGTAAAAGCTATCGTGGGTATGTCAGTTGCATGAATCTTCAACTAATAATAACCAGAACGAAGATCAATCTTAGAGAAAACACAAGCACCCCTCAACTGATCAAACAAGTCGTCAATTCTAGGTAGCGGGTACTTGTTCTTGATAGTAACCTCATTTAGGGACCGATAATCCACACACATTCTCTGGGTACCATCCTTCTTGTCAACAAATATAACCAATGCTCACCTCCCCAAGGTGAGGAACTAGGATGAATAAAACATTTCTCCTATAACTCTATTTGTTTCTTAAGTTCCTCTAGTTCATTAACCCCCATTCTATATGGATGCTTAGCTATAGGTGCAGTTCCAGGTAATAATTCAATAATAAACTCAATGTCACGGTCAGGTGGCATACCTGGCAAGTCATCGGGGAACACATCCGAAAACTCATCCACTACTGGGTCCTCCTTGTTGACGCGATCATCAAGCTAGTTCACTGTTGCTGTCGGTTGGGCTTGTACTACAACATCGACACTAATTTTGTCCCCATTTGGCATGGTCGCAACAACTACCTTCTCCTAACACTGAATTACTACCTGGTTTTGCTTCATCCAATCCATACCTAGAATCACATCAATGCCAGATGTTCTCAACACAATAGGGCACACTTTGAACTCTACCCCCCTTAAAGATAGACTAGTTGGAAGACAACGATAAGAAGCTTGCATACTACCTCCTGGTGAGTTTACTAATATGGGATTTTGCATGGCACAAAAGGGTATGCTATGCGTTCTAACAAATGCTTGTGATATGAAAGAATGCGGAGCTCCAGAATAAAAAAGAACAGTGGCATGAGTGGAATTGACTTCAAACGTACCGAGCATGACTTCTGGTTCCGCAAGCGCCGTCTCTGTAGACACCTGATTCACCTTTCCCGTGTTGGATACTGTCTTTTGAGGTGTTCCCTTTTGATTACTATGCTGACCCTAGGGTGTTAGCTGATTCTGCTTTCTAGGGAAATGGTTGGCATAATGCCCAACTTCTCCACAATGATAGCATACGTTGGGGGTGCTAGGTGCACTGGTCTTCATGGGAGTATTATTAGGTGCTTCCTGTCGTGGTGTCTGCTAGCGACTCTGCTACTGGGGACGTTGATTGCTATTCTACTGCTGGTACGGTGGACATTGCTGGTTCTAGTTATGATTCGACTGATTAGGTGGTCCCTAGTACCTCTGCTGGAAGCCTTACTGAGGGTTGGTGCATGGACGAGTATTGCTTCTAGAGGCCTGTCCATGAAGCCTCCTCTTCTTAGCCTCCATCTCTTTGCACTTATTGTCAATAACAATAGCATGATTTACCAGCATCTAGAAATTGGGGTATGTATTGGACACAAGCTGGAGTTGCAGACCATCATATAAACCCTTGAGAAAGCGGTGTTGCTTATCAGCATCATCAGCCACCTCATTCGGAGCGTAACATGACAGCTGAGCAAATTTGTCATGATACGCAGCTACCGACATAGACCCTTGTTTCAAAGCCTAGAATTCCTCCTGCTTTAGCTCTATCAATCCTTCAGGTATGTGGTAGTATATGAAATTCTCTCTAAATTCCTGCTAGGTGATAGGAGGAGCATTAGTGGGACGTCCATACTTGAATGCCTCCCACCAGTCTTGAGCTTCTCCCTGGAGTTATCCTGACGTGTACAACACTTCTGCTGGTTGTCGCACTGTGCTATGTTGAGTTGCTTTTCCACTGCATGAAGCCAATCATCTGCTTTTAGTGGATCAGTGGCATGAGAAAACACCGGGGGTGGCCCTTCAAGAATTCACCACGCTTGTCATGCGGTGCCCCACCAACTGGTTGATTCTGCTAATTCTGCACTAGAGATTGCATAAGTTATGTCGGCACTGCTAGAAGCTGCTCAATAGTAGGTGGCGGTGGTGGTCGTGGAAATTGTAACACCCTAAAATTTGCATGATTTTAAAATAGGAGAAATGATTTAATTATGCATTTTGTGAGCATTTAAATTTAGAAAATAAAAACTTTGTTAAAATTAAAACCAAATATAAGGTATACATACATGTTGTGCATTCATGCTAATGCATATTTATTTTGTGATGCTTGGGTTTGATCAAAATTTGCAAAAGAATTTGAATTTGGTTGGGATTTGGATTTGAAAATGAAATTGAAAAAAGGGAGAATTTCTTCCTCTCCTTCGTCTTTTGGCCCGAGCGGCCTAGCTTTCCTCGCTCAGCCTTCTTTCCCACCGCGCCTCCACTCTTCTCACCCTGTTGGCCCAGTTGGCCATTTCCCTACAGCACGGCTCCGCTCTTCCTCTCTTGCGGCCCATTCCAGCAGGTCACATCACAACATGCCAGCCCAGTCGAGCCGCGTCGCCCGTGCTCTCCTCTCTCCCACTTGGTTTCGCTGATGAGCCGGCCCCAATATCAGCTGCATCGTCTTCCACCTCATGATCATCTCCTTCATGGACTCTCCCTGTGCCAGGATTCTGCAACCGACCCGACGCCGCCCCGACTCCGCCTTGGTGTGCGATCCAAGCTGTTTCGCTCCCATAAATACCAAGCCCAGTGTCCCACCGCCTCCATCAAGTCGCCAAAGCCGCTTCACCTCATCCTAGGCTCACAGCGTCGCCGCTAGCCCTAGCCGCCACCACCGAGTTCAATCCATCGAAGCCACGCGTCGCTTCCATCCGCTCCACGCCGCTGTAAGTTGCCTAGTCGAGTTCGTCTTGTTCTTCTTTTCTTCCTGTGCTTGATTCATCCAGCCGAGGTCCGTAGGCCATATTCCATGCGTGTCGCCCGCCTCTAGCCATGGCGCCACCATCGGAGCACGCCGTCAACACACCGGTGTTTTTCCCCCGCCTGATCTAATCTGCTCCGTCCTATCATGATCTGACGGTGGAAATCAACCCATACCGATTCGCCTGGCCTTTTTGCAAACAAGCCCCTAGAGTTTTCTATGTGTTAACCCATGGTCCAAAGTGTATTCCTAAAATACGTTTTCTTCTTCTGAAAACATAGTTTCTTCGGTTAGATCCAAAATTCGTTTTCATCTATTTACAGTTTTGCCACTAATCTTGTTTTACCCATAAAATCTTTGTTTTAACTCCGATTTGATCCGCTCAAGTTGCGTTAGGTTCGTAATTGAGTAATCTACATGTTCATACTACTGTTAAGTATGTTTTCAACTTTTAAAATTCAAGGTTAGATTTAATCTATTATTGTAATAAAGGAAATATTGTTTAATTCATAACTTCTCCGTTTTAGCTCCAATTTTTATGATCTTCGCATCTGTGTGTTCATAGCAAGACGTAGATTCATTTTACAAACATTTCTTCTTGATTTTATGCTGTTGGTGTACAATTCTAATCTATAATCATTGTTTCCTATGCATGATTGCTTCTGGATGCCTGTATGTTGCTGTGATTATCGAGTATAGACGGTGAGCAATTCGTGGGTGATTAAGAGTACTACTTTCACGAGCAGGATTAGCAGGAACACTTTGTTTAAGACAAGTATAGCATGGGATCATCCTTGTTTCCTATCAACTTTAATACATTTAATTCATGTTGCATGTGTCACCTTGAATAGGATTTCCCTAGAATTGAACTTATACCTTGTCTCCTATGGGATATGCATTGGGTAGCTTTGCTAGTGCTCAACTAAACCATGATCCTGTAACTTGACTAATGGTATATGCAATAAACGTTAAAACTTGACTTTTTAGCAACTTGGAAAAAGGGGGCTGGAGCGTTTAGCTACTTTCTAAATGCTTTAGATTCCTCTCCATAAGGACTTATCTGTAAGCGAACATCTAGGACTTACAGTACAGCTATGAGGGCTACATGGCTCTAGCTTTAGCTTAGTATGAGGACCTTTTTAGCTTGTTAGAGGTTACCTTTATGGCATAAGAATGGCTTGTCGAATCGGGTATAGGATAGCCTCTACTCTTATGTGTATAGCCATGATGAAATTGTGTCATTCGATAGGGGGTTCCTATATCTGTTTGTTGAGTGAATCTAATGGCCCTAACTTGTTAGACGAACCTTTGAAAGGCTTCATAGTGAACCCTGTCTGCTCACCTTAGAAGTGTTTTGGGAGTAATTAGCCCGGGCACATGGGTATCATGACTCACAGTGAATGTGTACAACCTTTGTAGAGTGTAAAACTGGTATATCAGTCGTGCTCACAGTCACGAGCGGCCTTGGACCGTTATGGAATAGATGCTCACTAAGAATTATCCATTTATGCTATTCATTATTCATGTTTACATTGATCATGTGTTTTACTTTTGGGTTAAAACAACTTGTTGCTACTCTTATGCTAAAATTATGACAATTAAAAGCTGAATGCTGTTAAACCTGTGTCAAGCCTTTTAAGCCTCATGAACCCTATGTTACACTTGTTGAGTATGACACGTACTTATGCTTGTTTACTTTTATTATTTGGATAAAAATCCTGGATGGGTAATAGATGGCTATGGTAATGACAACTTTCCTGAGGATTACTAGACTTGTGGTCAACCAGTTGATGTCCCTATGATATGGAGCTTCTGCAAGAGATTTTTTTTCTTTATACTTCCGCTACATTTATGTGAAGACTCTGTCTTATTATACGTGATGTAATAAACACTTATGATGGTACTATCTATAATTTGTCGACTTATGTGTGTGACTGATCTCTGGGCGCACATAAGATTATGCATTCCATTTTATTCTTAAAATCGGGTGTGACAATTGGATTAATAGAATGAGAGTTATAGCTATTTTACTATGCTGTTATTTTTCTGCTCACAAGGAATTCCAGATTTCTTGTTCTTGCCCCAACACAAGAGTATCATTGGGATGTCAAAACATCTTGATACTAGTTAGCTCATTTGGAAGAAGGTGCAAGCTACCCTTTTTGTGTCCCCTAGTTGATCTTTTCTTAAGGGGGGTAGCCAAGTTGAAGGATTTGTAAGATGAAGTTTCTTACATTCTAGCGCTTCATTTGGAAGTATCAGGTATCTCTGGGGTTTGGTCTTCCCTTGTCTCTATTGCCATCAATCCTATCTTGTCATCTCTTGAACCTACAATTAAGGATGTTATGAATGACTGAGTTCTAATTCATACATGTTGAAAATAGATGGTTGCTACCAGGAGAAGTGCTTCGCATGATGAACGAAGGAATCCTGCCAATTCTAATCCACCGCCATCAAATCCCCCTTCTATAGAGCAAGCTTTGATGACGCAGACTCAGTTATTACAGACTATTGCTCAAAGTGTGTTGAACAACCCGCATCAAGCACCACATATTGACAAGCGTGGTGAATTTATGAAGGGACATCCACCGACATTCTCTCATACAAGCAAACCACTAGAAGCTGATGACATGGGATTGAGATATCTAATAACTATATATGGTTCTATGGAGTCTTAGGAAATCCCAACAAAATACTAAGCATGACAAGAAGGTTTGGATTAAAGACAGTTAATTGGAATCCACTCAAAGATGTGAGAGAAACTCAAAGTTTTTAATAATGAGGTTTGGTTAGAGGTTCAAGGGAAGTTTATCCAAAACCATCAAGATATTGATAGTGTTACTGGAGAAGGTTTAAGTTTAGATCAAGAGACCTCAGCTAAGTTTTTGAAGGAGTAAAAAAAGAGAGGTTGAAGTAAAACCTAAGTATTAGCTTTGCCAAATCCGGACAAGAGCTTTATATCCACTAGGATGCACCCTATCAAGGTGTGGGATGTGTCCTTATGCAAGAAGAAAAGTAGTGGCTTGTTCATTAAGTCAACTAAGGAAGCGTGAGTTGAACTACCTAACATGTTATCTGGAGTTATCCATTGTAAAGCATGGAAGTACTATCTACTGGGGCATAACAAGTGACATTTAGGTGGATCACAAGAATCTAATGGACATTTTCACTAAGTTGATTATGAGCTTGTGACATCATGTTGGATTGAAGCAATCAAGGTTTTATGACTTGGAAAAGTGCTATCACTTGGAGAAGCAAAAGTCGTTGTCAATGTCTTTAGCAAGGGAGAGTTATGCTAAGAAGATTCGGACGACACCATGGACTTAGAATTGTATTTGAGAGTTGAGCAACTTGACCCGAGCATATAAAGTTATTAATATTTTGAAGTTGGTGATAGAACCTATTTTGGATCAAGAAAGTAAGGAGGCTCCATTGGAAGGTGAATATTTTAAGAAAGAGAATTGATAGTATAGACTAAAAAGGAAAAGTGGCCTAGTGATTGGAGTTACCTGAGTATTATTTGGAGTATCTGTCAAAATTTTGGAATTAGTAGAGCAAGTTACTTAGAGTAAGGTTAACAGGTATGCAAAGTAAAGAAGGATCCAAAGGCGGAACACCTACATCTCTTTGATCACCATCATCCGAATCTCGAGGACGAGATTCATCTTAAGGGGGGTAGAATAGTAACACCCTAAAATTTGCATCAATTTAAAATAGGTAAATTTGATTTATTTATGTATTTTGTGAGCATTTAAATTTAGAAAAATAATAATTTTGTTAAAAATAAAATCAAATATAAGGTCTACATACATGTTTGTGCTTTCATGTTGATGCATACTTATTTTTGTGATGCTTGGGTTGATCAATAGACAAAGCATTGTCTATTGATTTTACCTCTATTTGTGGCAATATGTGAGATTTATCATCCTGAGCTCACATATGGTGTGTATCTTGTTTTGTTCTTAAAACTAGGTGCTATAGTTTTGTTGTAGAAAAGAGACATGAGGCTATGCAAAAGTTATTCATAAAAAGAAAAATAAAAAGAAGAAAAGGTTGAAAAATAATAGACAAGTGTTCGAGATATCTAAAACAATGGGTACTCAGATGCCTGCCAGAAAAAAAGAGATGAATAAGATAGCCCATGTTCTCTAGCAAATGTTTTCAAGTTTCAAAAGAGAGATAAGTTTTCAAGGAGCAAAGTAGAATTAGGATTAGCCACCATATATTCCACATACATGCACATCTTGATTTGATTGTATGACTCAACTCTCTTTGGATCTATTGTTTGACTTTATAATATATGCATTGCAAGTATGCTCTAGCTTTCTCCCTACCTATGAACTCCACATAAGCCTTAGTAGAAGGAAGAGAAACGGCATAACATCTTTATTGCCTTGGTGAGAATCCACAAATACCACATATATTGAGAGACTTGAGAGAGTCATACAATGGAATATCTGAGTTTTATTTTGAAAACTTATAAAAACTCCAGAACAATGGTTGAACAAAGAATTTGAGACAAAGTGCTTGACTTGATCGTTCTGTCTTTCAATTACTCAAGACCCAAGTGAAGGCTAAGACGCCCCATGGTTGAAGGTAATATGGGTAAGTTTGAAAGACAGATCAGTTTATTCTAATTCGGAGGAGAATTCTTGTTTGAACGCATGTGTACTTTTGAGGCATGAAAATATTGTAGCAACTCCTGATCCATTGTTGAGTTTAGCTTTGCTCAGGGACTAGCAAAGGTTAAGCTTGGGGGAGCTTGTTGACGGCCACTAATACCAATTATAAACCATCAACATAACCTACATTTATACTTAATTCCATCACCAAACATAGGAATAGGGGTTTAAACTAATGGATTCCACAAGTTTTGGTACATATTTATATGCAGGAGGATTTATCTAGAAAACAGCTCCCGAGACCACTGTCATACACTCCAAACAAGCAAACCGATGACAACAAGTGATTCAACCCGTGAAAACTACAAAAGCCAACTCTAGAAGGTTTCATAGGACACCACGTCGAAGCTTGGGTCAAATGGCCACAATAGTGGGCCAGCCGGCCCACAAGGGGGCCGCTCGGCTTTCCACGGAGCCTGCTCGTCCTCTGCCACCTCGTACTCCTTCCTATGATCTACATCGTTGATTATAACGCAGTTTTAGGTCGGTTCATCCAACAATGATCGAGGGAGTTGACGTGGCGATTCCTTGCCCCCTACTCCACCTTGATTCCTTGCCCCCTACTCCACCTTGGCCTATATATAGCAACCCCTATCCCTCCCTAGAGCCATCTAGGAAATCCTAATTCATATCTCTCATTCAGATCAACACACACTAGGAGGATTAGGTCTAGAGCTCTCCAATGTAGTAGATTAGTAGCTCGGGAGTGAGGGTCGAGTTGGGCCCATGCTCAAGTTCTGGATCTAGTCTTGGAGGCTTGACAAAGCCTTGTATCTTCACTTCTACATCTTGTAAGACTTACTATCAATTCATCATATTCTTATCTACATGGATATATTTACTTTGAATATATATCTTGCTTAGTTGAGGTTATCATTACTTTTGTGTGCGGGTTCATAGAGCGCTTAGCCTGCTATAGTTTATTGATTGGGCTAAGTAGCCGAGCCTCGTGTAATCAAGGTGCTTATATGATGCTCTGCCTATGAGTACATCCTGTTCTCTAGTTGTGTGGTAGCAGCGGGTGGTGACAGTCCCATCTATAATTTGTAGTCCACGCCGAATTGAACAAGTTCTTAAAATGTAGGACCATAGTCGCGTCAGTAGAGTTATCTATTATGGGTGCTCTACTATCTAAGCGGCATCCCGAAGTGCACAAGAGTAGAGTTAGTCTTAACTATAGTCTGGTATATATATACTTTGATCCTGTAATAAGAATATCATAGGAATCTACCTCACCCGTTGTTCTCTCGAGTTGACTAGTTATTTATCTTAGTGATCTATCCCCTGAGTGTTTTTATGCTTAAATACTATCATTATCTTTACCCCTTACTCTAGCTATGCAGGTATGTTGATGGATAGATATTTTTTATTTACTCAATAAGTCTTCACTCCATTGTTTCCCTGTGGTAAAATATAAATAATGATACCTACAATACTCCTGGTAAAATGCTACAATGGTATTATGTGCGCTTGCAGAATCCTTCATATTCTATTTGCACTTATAAATACCAACACTCTTCTTAGGATGTGTGTTACCAACTTGCTTTCTGGCTTGACATGCACTACAAAGCTTATCCTTCTCAAATGTGACATTTTCAAGCCTCTAACAAGATCATGCTTAATCAACTTGTTCAATTGTTTCATTCCAATATGACCAAGCCTTCTATGCCATATCCAACCCATGCTAGACTTAGTGAGCAAATATGTTGACAATTGAGCTTCTCTAGCATTAAAATCAATCAAGTATAGATTCTCATATCTAAATCCTTTGAATATCAAGTTAGAGCCATCTACACTTATGATCTCTACATCATCCACACCAAATATGCACTTGAAATCAAGATCACACAATTGAGCTACCGACAATAGGTTGAAGTTCAAGCTCTCTACTAGTAGCACATTGAAAATGCTCAAGTCATTGGATATTGCAATCTTACCAAGACCATTGACCTTACCTTTGCCATTGTCACCAAATGTGATACTATCAATCCCATTGCTCTCATTTTCATTAATTGAATTGAACATTCTTGAATTACCGGTCATGTGTTGTGTTCACCCACTATCAAGCACCTAATGCCTTTCTCTAGCTTTATAATTGACCTACAAAAGAAGATCAATTCTTTTTAGGTACCCAAATTTGCTTGGGTCCTTGAAGGTTAATTACTAAGGTCTTTGGTACCCAAATAGATTTCTTCTTTGAGCCCACAATAGGTGTACCAATGAACTTAGCCTTCACACCATTCACACCCTTGGTAAGCATGTAACAAGAATCAAAACAAATTGAGGATACATTAGCATTGTTCTTGTTCTTGTTCTTTATGCAAGATTGCTCTAAGTGTCCTACTTGTTTGCATCTATTGCAAAAACTAACCATTGCTCTTCATAAAGCTACCTTTGGGAGTAGCAAAGGCTGCCTTGCCTTTCTTGGGGGTATAGCCCAATCCCTCTTTGTTAAGAGAGAACCTTTGGCTACCCAAGCACTTTAGCAAGCGGGCCTCACCGCCATAGGCCTTGCCTAGGGCATGAGTGAGCTCATCCACCTCTCTCTCTTGAGAGTCTAATTCTCAACTATTAGTGAGGCATCACAAGTGAAACCATCTCTAGTAGTAGAGGTAGGAGTGGTAGCGGTGGTGGATGATGAGCTACAAGAAGGGTTAGTGAGAGCAACAACAATAAGTTCATAAAATGATTCTTCAATAATGTCACAAGTTATGCCACATCACATGATACTATAACCCTTTCCTTTTCTTGTTCAAGAAGCAAGGAGTGAGCCTTTTCAAGCTTGGTGTGAGCTTTATCAAGATTCTCATGGGCTTCCACTAGCCTCTCATGAGTAGCATTGAGCTCATCAAAGGATTGCTCAAGAGCACTAAACTTCTTTTGCAATTCTTTGCACTTCTTGCTTTTCTTGTTAATTATTGAATCGGCTTGTTCTAGCATGTTCATTAGTTGTTCATTTGAGAATTCATCATCATCACTATCATTTTTACTTTCACTATCATCATTTTCACTCTCATCATATTTTACCTTTGAGCCCTTGGCCATGAAGCATGATGGAGTGTCAAATAGTGAAGGCTTGTAGTTGATAGCAATGCTTGCTAGAGCCTTCTTCTTAGATGCCTTGTCATCATCACTTGAATCATCATCGGTGGAGGTATCACTATCTCATGTGACACATAGGATCCACCCTTCTTCTTCTTCTTGAAGGTCATCTTCTTCTCCTTCTTTTCTTTCTATTCTTTCTTGATCTTCTTCTTCTCATTGTCCTCATTGTCACTATTGTATGGACATTCCCCTACAACATGATCAGGACTCTTACACTTGTAGCACAATCTCACATACTCCTTGTTCTTGAAGTGATCTCTTCTCTTTCTTGCACCATAGCCTTTCTTCTTCATCATCTTACCAAACTTGCGCACAAAGAGAGCTAGTGCTTCATCATCACTATCATCATTGGAGCATTCCTCATCACTTGATTCTTCCTTCTTAGCCTTGCCCTTGCTCTTGTTCTTGGAAGATGAAGTGCCGGCCTTGAATGCCACACTCTTCTTATTCTTGTCTTCCTCCTTCAAAAGCTCTTCACCATCACTATTGTATTGGTCCTCGGTCATCACATCACCAAGCACCTCATTTAAAGTGGCATCCTTCAATCCACCTCTAAAGATGATAGTTCTCAATTTCTTGAATCTCTTTGACAAACACATCAAAAACTTGTGAGAGAAGTCCTCATCCTTCACATTTTCATCCAAACTCTTGAGATCATTAATGATGACTTGTAGCCTATAGAACATCTCCAGAATGGATTCATCATCCTTCATCTTGAAGTTTGATAGCTTGTCTTTGAGCATGTAGAGCTTGGCACTTTTTCCCGTTGAAGTGCCCTCGTATGTTTCTTCTAATCTCACCCAAACTTCACTTGCCTTTTCAAGATCTTTGATTTGCTCAAACACCTTTGAATCAATGCCATTGTATATTGTGTTGAGTGCCATGGTATTGCATCGTTTGTTGATCTTGTCATTGTCGGTGAGATTGGTAGGGTCAAGAATCACAAACTCATTCTCTACCACATCCCATACCGTGTCATTGATTGAACTAAGATACATCTTCATCTTTCTCTTCCAATAGTCAAAAGATGTGCCATCAAAGAATGGTGGTTTACCCCCCAACATGGTTGAATACAATTTGAGCCATATTTTGCACCGAAGGTTGTTAAGCCTTGAATCAAATGGTGACCATGGCTCCTATACCACTTGAAAGGTCCTAAATAGCTAGAGGGAGTGAAGAGCCTATAAAAATTTTCTACAAACACACCAGAGCAAGTGGTTAGTAACCTAAAAGGTGAAATGCAATTTTGTTCTAGCTCTACAAGGGTTGCAAGCCACCTATTCAACAATTCTAGTTGCTATGATCACTAGGCACAAATAATGGCTATGTCACTACTCACTAAGAGCTCTCAAATATGCTACACTAAAGAGCTCCGCTAGGTGATACTAAGCTAGCAAGTAAAACCAGCTCTCAAAACTAATTACACTAAAAAGCTTGTTACAACTACTTTGCAAGTAAGTAAAGGAGTGAGTGGGATGTTTATACCGCAGTGTAGAGGGATGAACCAATCACAATAAGATCACCAATACAATCACCGGGAGAATACCAATGGCAAGAGAAGTGATTTTTCTCCTGAGGTTCACGTGCTTGCTGGCACGCTAGTCCCCGTTGTGTCAACCAACACTTGGTGGTTCGGTGGCTAAGACATGATTGGACACCGTAAGAACCTACCCACAAGTGAGGTAGCTCAATGAAACGAGCAATTTACTAGAGTTGCCTTTGGCGCTCTGCCGGGGAAGGCACAAGACCCCTCACAAGCAACCGATCGAGGCCATAGACAATCACCAACTCCGCTCAATGATCCTCCAATCACCGGGCCATCTAGGTGTCGACAAACACCAAGAGTAACAAGCTCACAACCAGCCCAAATCACCCAACTAGTGCCACACAATGATGCAACTCAATGCAATGCACTAGAGGCTCTCCAATCTCACTCAAGATGATGAAATCAAGTGAAGAAGTGAGTGGAGTGTGTTGCTCAGCTTCCAAAGGGTGTGCACAAGTGTATGAGGTGTCAAGAGAGTGGTCAAGGCCGGCCACACCCTCTATTTATAGCCATACAAGCAAATAGAGCCGTTATACCCTTTGGAGCTGTCTGCATGGGGGCACCGGACATGGCGGTGGCACACCGCCCCTAGGGTGGCGGTGCCCCAATGATCACTTCCCAATGGCTAGAAAACTAGCCGTTGGCCGTTGGTCACCGGACATGGCATGGCAGTGGCACCACCCTAGGGGTGGCGGTGACCATCCCAGCCAAATCCTCGAAACCGGCCCTCTCTGAAAAAATAGGGCGGTGCACCGCCGTCACCATGGTGGTGCCCCCCTCGTTGCCTCTGCTCTCTGCCGAAAAGGGACGGTGGCACCGGACACCCTACGGCGGTGCACCGCCATGCTAGTGGCGGTGTACACCGGTAGGGGCGGTGACCACCCTGAAGGTGCTGCTCTCGGCCACATCTAGCCAGTCACCGGACAGGCCAGGGCGGTGCACCGCCGCACCCATGGCGGTGACCACCCGCAAACTCCTCCTTTAGCTGCATTTTTTATTCTCGATTCTATCCAGAAGCAGTCTAACACTCTTATGCAAGCATTGCTAACCCTCAAAGTGTTTTCTCAAAATATGTTAGAGCCAAGTTAGCATTTCTCAAAACATTTTCCATAAATATTTTTGCTTGCTCTCCAAAGTGCACTAGGCCTAAATACAATGCATGAAGTCCAACACCTAGTGGCACTAGATGACCGAACTATCTAGTTAAGAACCCCTCTTAATAGTACGGTCATCTATCCTAAATGTGATCACACTCTCTATAGTGTCTTGATCACTAAAACAAAATCCATATTTATACCTTTGCCTTGATCTTCATATGGTTTTGTTTTTCTCTTTCTTCTTTTCCAAGTTGAGCACTTGATCATCATCACATGTGGTCATCTTCATCATTTCATGTGATCAACATCGCCATTTGAGTGCCACCATGCTCCTTACTTGGATTGCACCAACCTAGCTCATATCATCACTCATGACAAAGGTTAGTGCATAGGTTTTATAAATTATCCAAAACCAAACTAGGGCTTTCACAAGGTAATTTTGATTTTACTTTGGCTGCCATTAACTGCCAAGGCAATTCTAGTTTCGTTGATGGCCTTCTTAGTCTCGAAATAAATCATCCATGAAGGCTCTTCTCATAGCACGACGGTTACAAGCATCATCGACTATATTCTGACACTAAGGGCGATAGCAAAGCATCAACGATATGAATTCATCCACAAAGGTATGCATAGCCGAAATAAAGTACTTCGGCTCTTGACAAAAAAAAAATCATCAATAAGCAAAATAACTTGGCAACAATAACTCTCCATAATATAAAGACACACCAGGCATCATAATAAAAAAGCGAGGGATAGCAGGGGATGCATGAATTCCTTGTTTTATTTATTCATTTGGCACCTTTGTGTTCTAACATTTCGTATACGACTGTTGGTGTTTTGTACCGTCAACAAGTAATCGATGTATCATGTAAAGAAGATCAGAGATGTAGCACACGAATCATAGAGGTATTGCATTGCTTTGTGCGCCAAATGTTGGGTTCATTGTAAATTAGGTGAGATGATGGGGATATCTAAGATGTATCGATCCAGATTGGGGGACTCATCCATTCATATACAATCTCGGAGGTAGAATTACAGATAAGGTCCTAACCAAACCGATTTGCATATTATTGGTTTCCTTATCAGCTATAACAGAATTCCAATCCAGTTTGCCTTATTTTTTTTAGGAGTTGACTATACCTTATCTGCCAAATAGATAAAATTAGTAAGATACATGTGGGCCGACCTGCTAGCCTGCTAGTTCCACCTGCAAAAACAGGCTTAATAGCTCCTGCGGGCTCCTACATTTTGTGATGCGGACTGAAGCGGTCAGTCAACAAAGCCTGTTGGGATTAAGCGGGCCGCCTGCATCAGCCTGCAAGAGTCTCTCGTGTAGGAGCACCGCGTCGAGCAGGAGCACCGCGTCGCAGGGGAGCGTCAACTCGCTATTCCCATCGAGGGCGGCGACCCACCACCATCGATCCCGACATCCCTCCGGTGAGGACTCAGGACTACCCATCTCCCTCTTCTTCTCCACATCCCAGGAGAGGTCATGCATCAGCCATCATCTGCTGAATCGCCTGCTTCTTCACCCCTGCTGACTAGTATGTACTCCTGCATCAGCAATATTTGTTATGAAAATATATTAAATAATTAATCTAATGATATTTATCATGCACCACAAGCATTAATACATTCTTGTATACATTTAGTTATATTTAAAAACAGAAAAGCTAGCAAGTGAATTTGTGCCCGCTCGATAATTTGGCTGAGAGCTTCGGCCCTGTGACCTGTATCTGGCCCCTCCTTTTTATATTATTTGTATGACAAACGGGTCCCACCAACTAGTCCAGTGATTTGATGTTTCTAAATTTTGTTATTGGGCGTGGGTTTAGCTCCTGTAACCGTCTTATTTCAATCCTCAGTTTTCTATACGTGTAAGAGGGGCCGGCAGACGGCATACACGTAAACTGTAAAGATGTACACCATTCTGGCCGTTTATGGAAGGAGTACATAGCTAGAATGCGTGTCGCTCGACGATCCACCTTTTACGTGACGCGCGACAGTGTAGTAGCGTCCAGTTTGTGGTTGGACCGTGTCGGACGCATGACACTTCACAATGCTTTGTGTAGAAAGAAAGAAAGCAGACACACATGTAACTTGTAATATTGCAAGAAGCTCTCTTTCATTTTTGTAAAAGAAAGAGGCACATGTCGTCAAGCAAGCAATTCAGCTGGAAGCAGAGAAGAGAGAGAGAGAGAGGATGTGATGATCAAGCCGATCCTACAACGCCCACATGGATTCAGTTCGCATCGTCTAGGCGTCTGGCGTTAGACGTGCCGTAGGCCAAGCCAACGCAACGCCTCTGACGATGGCGCAGGGCCTGATTGGCTGAGAGATTCGTTCCGTTTCGACCTGGGAGGATGGGATCGGATCACGTCGCCCGCAACCGCAACAGGATCGAGCCCAGCCCACCAGCGCGACCTGAACTGCATTGGGCCAAGCACCATCTGGCCCCGCCGTCTCTCCCTCTCACTTGCCAAAATCCAACGGCCCGCAAGTCACAAAACAAAAAAAAAAATCCAATGCCCCGCCTAGCCGTCCTCTCTCCCGGAAGTTTTCTCTGTCCAGCAGCTGCTGCGTCACGCAACAGTGAACAACACAGTGCGCCGAGCCGATCCAGCCCATCGGATTCGGACCCAATGCCTGCTCCGGTGTCCCGGCCATGGCTACAGGCCAACCACCCACGTGCGGGTGGACTGGGCAGACACTGCAGCAGTGCAGCAGGGAGTTCAGAGTGAGCGCATGCAGCCTGCAGCGCGCAAGGACAGGGGGCATAGCAAGGCCTGCATTTGCATGTTGTGTTGGTCGTCCATCGGTTACACACATGACACATCGAGTACACGGTGCAGCCCGTGCAGCTGTGCTACTGATACCCTTTTTTTAACAGCCGACTTTTTTCTTGGAGTTTGCTCTGCTGCTCCATGTCCATGCTGTTTTCTACTCCTACCTACATGTTTGACTCAACCTTGGCGCTCCCAAGGAAAAGAGGGTGCTCCGACACGTAGATACTAGTACTTGTACCCCTTTGGGACATGAGACTTTTTTTTTTGTTATTGCCTCTCGGCTCGGTACAGCTCTGAACGGATCAGAGGGACCGATCACTCGTGAGGGTGTGACGGAATATCTACAAGGAAGAGAATTTTCTCTATGCATGTAGTGTCGTCAATATTAGGTAGATAAATATATGTACCCAATTGAATCAATCAATTTCCTATACAATTTAATCTGACATAAACCAACTAAAAAAGTCTCGTCGATCCCCACTCTCGTACCGCACGGGTGATCGAGTAGTGTTTTTCTTTTGGCATTTTCTTTTTATAATATGCAGAGCCACATCGAATATGTGTTTACATATAATAATAATAATAAACTATTCTTGATGAAGACTTATATAAACTAGGAGTATTTGCTTGTCAATTAAGATCGAATCTTTATCTATTTTTGCAGGTACTCGTACACAGTAGTGTGTATAGAACATGTCGTCAGGTGAGGCTCTGAAACAGAGACGGTACGTGTACTCTACTTGTATCGGCTAGTATTGTTGCCGATACGGCCGTTTACTCATTCTACAGGACTTTGTGATGCCGCCTACCCTGAGTGTAGGACTGTAGGTGCAGGAGGAGTATGTCGTCGTCGTATATATCGTACCATGCATGCATGGTGTGCCTTCCTGATGGATTCCTGCCACGACAAAGTTTTACGCTACAAATCAAAACTGTGCGTGCATGTACGTACAGAGATAAGTAGGCACGCGGTGGATAGATGGATGTATGGATCCATCCATCGACAAAATAGTCAAAGCAATTATGGGAGCCGGGACTCAGGGCGCCTGACTTGGGCCTGGCTGCTGCTTTCATCATGCATGTTCTTCGCCTGGGAATATGTGCAACGTGGATGCGACAAATTTGAATTTTGTAATAAGGGTAAGGCTGTTTGCTTCTTTAGACGCTTCTAAAATTTACTTGATATCGAATGTTTAGATATTAATAAAGAGTGTTAAATATAAATTAATTATAAAAATAATTACATAGATAAAGGCTAATTTGTGAGACAATTTTTTTAAGTCTAATTAATCTGTCATTAGCATATGTTTACTATAGCACCTCGTTGTCAAATCATGGACTAATTAGGCTTAAAAGATTCGTCTCGTAAATTAGTCGTAAGTTATGTAATTAGTTTTATAATTAATCTATATTTAATACTCCATATATATATCAATATTTGATGTGATAAAAATTTTAGGTCCACGTAGAAACCAAACACCCTCTCGTACTACGACTCTACGACTAGTACTCCTTCATGGAGTCGCCCTGTTTTCTAAAATTTAAGTAATAAACTTTAGTAACTAAATTGTCAAATATTCCGACTAAAAAGTGATTAAAGTGGATTAATCTCATTAGTCACCCAAGAGGTGTTAAATGAGACTAAAGTCCACCTTTTAGTTAGACTATCTTACCTTTTAGTCATTTTAGATCAAACACTCTGACTAAAATGTACTAAAAGACCTCTTTTAGCCACTTTGAGTCCACCAAACTAAATAGACGTGACTAAACTTTTGGAGCTAGTTTAGCTAACCAAACTTTAGTAGGCGTGAATCAAACACAACATTATTTATATACGTTGTTGTCATGTGTTTACGCTCTGCTACCTACCTCAAACTCGGTACAATTAATACGGAGATCTAAAACAGTCTAGTATATATGGAGTATATATATATATGACTATTTCAATTATACTATCATAGATTATTTTGTATTTTATATGGAAGTATTCTTCATCACGCGTGCAGTCTACGTGGTTTGTTAAAGTATCGATGACCATATAGCTACAAATGTTTAACTTATTAGGAGAGATTAATTAAAAAAAAGGAGATCTAAAACAGTTTGGGGTACGATACACACACACTTGCATTTCCAACACAAGGCGGCATTTTCTTGAGTGTTGTTTTAGGCCGGTGATGCCAATGTCATTATTCTTTTGGGAACCCTAGCACTGACAAGTGTGAAAGTGCTTATGGTGTCAACAAGCAAAACGCAGACAAAACAGGTGAAACCTGCTTTTGGCTTTGCTTGTTTTTTCAGCCGGAACCATATTTTTCTTTCATAATAATTCAACCAGAACAGTAATTTCCAACCAGTTTCAGCCAAGATTCAGCAAGCCGAACGGAACCTGGGTCTCTGCTTTTCCAAACAATGGGTAAAAAAAAGAGACATTTCGTAGCCATTTTGTCAAGAGTAGGTTTTTATAATTATTTCAACAAAATAGTTCACAATTTTTCACAGCATATAACTCATAACAATGTTTCTATAGCTCACAGTAGTTTTTTCACAGCTAACAGCTGAAGCAAACAGACCCTAATAAGTACTCTCTTTCTGAGAATGTAAGACATTCATATTGTTTAGAACCAGATTGTGGCCAACGATTACACTATTAACAATTCATTTCTACAATGCAAACTTTCAATCACAAATAAGCATCTCCTTTTGTCGATAGAATATCATCGATAGTCTTTCGAGGGGTATCCCATGAAAGTAGATTGATCGACAGAGAAGCGTGTAATCAAGAACAAGAAGGCAACAGAGACATACAAGTTAGACAGGTTCAAGCCGTCAGTATGACATAATACCCTACTCCTGTGGTCTGTTGGTTTGTATTAGCTATCGTATGATATTGCGTGAATTTGGAGGGGGTCCCTGCCCGCCTTATATAGTCCCGAGGGGCAGGGTTACAAGTCGGTTAGATCTGAGAGATAACCGGAAAGTAATAACAGATCACAGGAATCTTGTGATCATACGTATTCTAACAGATCTCGTAGTATTTTCAGGATATCTTCCCGGTGTCTTGCGGGAGGAGCTAAGTAGAGTCGTGCCCCGCAAGACTTTGTCTTATGGGCTGGGCCGCCCCTAGGGGCGCAGCACATGTGGTCTGCCGTGGGTATCTGGGGTCGTACCCCCCACAGCTAGTCCCTGATCACCTTGTACCCGTTGTGCAATGTCGTCTTGAGCTTGTCCGAGCAGGTGCGAACAAAGCCGAGCAGTTAAACCCATGGTCCGACCACCGTGATGAGTTGTCGAGCAGTTGTGAGCGGTTGCCGAGCAGTTGTTTGCCGTCGCCGAGCAGCGTGATCCGTCGCCGAGCAGCGCGAACCGTTGCCAAGCAGCGTAACCCAAGTATGGCTTGCCGTAAGGGTGTAAGGTGCTCAAGTTTAGAATCAAAAATTTCTTCGCAATGGACCAAGTGTGCCCACTTAGAGTCTGGCCACGAGAAAAGGAGATAGTCTTCATCAGCTTCAAGAGTCGTGAAGTCTTCTAGAATAAAGCAAACACATTCACCGCAAGGAAAAGTGTGCCCACTTAGTCCCCGAGCCTAACAATAGATGACGAAGTCATGTAGTGCTAGGGTCCAAAGTAGAAGAAAAGTAGAAGACCAGCCGAGCAGGCAGCCAGTCCCCGGGCGTAGCCCCAAAATGAGAAAGAAGCACATTCACTACAAGGTGAATTGTGCCCACTTAGTCCCCAAACCTGACAGTAGGTGACATGGTCACGTGGTGCCAGGGTCAGAAACAACAATCAACTTGGAGAAAATAGAATCACGGAGAAAAAAACAGAGTAATGGTTGTACAGTAGTAATTACTGAGCCATAACGGTTGGCGGAGATATCGATGAATATTTGGCGAGCCGTAACAAATTGCGGAGACAAATCAGCGATATGGGCCGCTATTGCGCCGAGGCCCAAGCAACAGCCCACCTTGCTATTGCGGAGAATTTAGAGAAGCTCAAATCGTGGGAACGGTTTCCCAAAAACCCTCGAATGCGAAAAGGTGAGGAGTGCTTTTATAACTGCGCCGCCGCACCCCGTGCTCCCACTTCTGCCACTTCATCTTCCTCCTTAGCCCTTGTGCTTCCCGGTTGTCGACAGAATATGCTTGGCAGTCCACCGAGGGGGTATCCCATGATGGTAGATTTGTCGGTGGAGGTGCGCGTAATCAGGAACCGGATGGTGACACAAGGCGCAGAGACAGCGATTTAGACAGGTTCAGGCCATCTGATCGACAGAATACCCTACGTCCTGTGTCTTTGGTGTATTGTATTGATCTGTATGTAGATCCGATCTGATGGATCCTATCCGATAGGGGACCCCTACCTCTCCTTATATACTTTGGAGGAGGTAGGGTTACAAGGTAAGTAGCCTATTTAGTACTATATAATGTCTTGCGGTGCACGCCGAGCAGCGCTGTACATGCCTTAGCCTTGTGGGCTGGGCCACCTCCGATGGTGCGGCCCATGTCTTGGGGGCCATACCCCCATAGCTAATCCCCGAGCCTGACAGTAGGTGATGCAGTCACATGGTGCCAGGGTCAGAAAGTAGAAGACCAGCCGAGCAGGCAGCCAGTCCCCGGGCATAGCCTTGAGATGAGAACAAGCACATTCACCGCAAGGTGAAGTGTGCCCACTTAGTCCTCGAGTCTGCTGGAAGATGAAGAATGAATCTTGTAGCAGGGTCAAAGAAGTCTGAAAGCTTGCCGACATCATCTGACATGCGCGTATCAAGACCCCAGACGTGCTGCCCAAGATCAGCACCCTGATCCGAACAGCATGGAGCAGCTTGATAGCACACCGACGAGACATAGCAAGATCCGAGCACCGAGGAGTCCCCGGCATAGCCGGTGATGTCCGACCACCTAGGGAGTTCCCGGCGTAGCTAGCGATGACCGAGAAATGAGGAACGGGGAGTCCTCGGTGTAGGCGGTGATGACCGAGCACCAAGGAGCGAGGAGCGAGGAGTCCCTGGCATAGGCGGTGATGATCGAGCGCTGAGGAGTGAGGAGCGAGGAGTCCTCGGTGTAGGTGGCGATGACCGAGCACCGAGGAGCGAGAAATCCCCGGCGTCGCTGGCGATGACTGAGCACCGAGGTGTCCCCAGCGTAGGCGGCGATGACCAAGCACCGAGGAGCGAGGAGTCCCCGGCGTCGCTAGTGATGATCGAGCACCAAGGAGTCCCTAGCGAAGCTGTCGATGTCCGAGCACCAAGGAGCGAGGAGTCCTCGACGTCGTTGGTGATGTCTGAGCATCGAGGAGCGAGGAGTCCCTGGCGTCACTGGCGATGACCGAGCACCAAGGAGCGAGGAGTCCCCGGCATAGACGGTGATGTCCGAGCACCGAGGAGCGAGGAGTCCCCAGCGTCACTGGCGATGACTGAGCACCAAGGAGCGAGGAGTCCCCGGCATCGCTGGCGATGACCGAGCACCGAGGAGTCTCCGGCGTCGCAGGCAATGACCGAGCACCGAGGAGCGAGGAGTCCCCGGCATAGGCGACGATGTCTGAGCACCGAGGAGCAAGGAGTCCCCGGCGTAGGCGGCGATGTCCGAGCACCAAGGAGCGAGGAGTCCTCGATGTTGCTGGCGATGATCGAGCATCGAGGAGCGAGGAGTCCCCAGCGTCGCTAGCGATGACCGAGCACCGAGGAGCAAGGAGTCCCCGGCATAGTCAATGATGTCCGAGCACCAAGGAGCAAGGAGTCCCTGGCGTCGCTAGCGATGATCGAGCACCGAGGAGCGAGGAGTCCCCGACGTAGGCGGCGATGATGAGCACCGAGGAGCGAAGAGAGAGGAGTCCTCGATGTAGGTGGCAATGACTGAGCATCGAGGAGCGAGGAGTCCCCGGCGTCGCTGACGATTACCGAGCACCAAAGAGTGAGGAGTCCCCGACGTAGGCGGCGATGTCCGAGCACCGAGGAGCGAGGAGTCCCCGGCGTCGTTGGCGATGACCGAGCACCGAGGAGCGAGGAGTCCCTGATGTAGGCAGCGATGACTGAGCACCGAGGAGCGAGGAGCGAGGAGTCCCCGGCGTAGGCGGCGATGACCGAGCATCGAGGAGCGAGGAGTCCCCGGCATCGACGGCGATGTTCGAGCACCGAGGAGGGAGGAGTCCCCGGCGTCACTGGCGATGACCGAGCACCGAGGAGCGAGGGGTCCCTGACGTAGGCGGTGATGACCTAGCACCAAGGAGTGAGGAGCGAGGAGTCCCCAGCGTCGCTGGCGATTCGAGCATCGAGGAGCGAGGAGTCCCCGGTGTAGGCGGCGATGTCCGAACACCGAGGAACGAGGAGTCCTTGGCATAGGCGGCGATGTCCGAGCATCGACGTAGCTGACGACGTCCATGCGGTGAAGTGTGCCCACTTAGTCCTCAAGCACGAAGTATCCATGCGCCGAGGAGTAACCGGCGTAGCTAGCGATGAAGCATGAGTGACGAACAGTCTGGTCAACTGGTCAGCGGCGAAGTGAGCATTGAGTAGAAGCGACCGGCGAACAGTCCAATCAACTGGTCAGCGACGGAGTCCATGAACCAAGCAGTCCGACCAGTTGATCGGTGGAGAAGCCTGAGCACCACTTGATCCGATCACCTGGACCATGATCCTGCAATACAAACATATAGAACGGGTAGTACATGATGCACAAATAAATAAACTCTGAAGAAAAATCAGCAATGGTGATAAAACGGCGTATGTAGTTTGGTGATCAATTGGCATGAAAATATATTTATGTTTAATATAAACTGCCCGACCAATTAGTGTGTAGCTGAGTCTCCAGCCCTAGCTAGCCCATAGTCCATAACGTCGAGCGTGGAGCCTGTGCACGTGTAGGAGGAGCTGGCGTGACCAAGGAGCCGCTGCCGACCACCCATAACGTAGAGCGCAGAGCCCATAGCACGTGTAGGGAGGAGCCGGAGACAGGGCCGTCTCTGGAGGCGTCCGAGCATCAACAGGACTATTCGAGGGTTCAGAAAATCATTTGGAGAGCAAATATGGAGAAAACAGTTCGAAGAAACATTATGGCGATATACGAAGATTGGAGAATATTTAGAAGAATATTAAAGCGTGACTTAACTTTAAACGGAGCGTCTGGTCGGCGATGTATGGCATTATCCGGTCGGCATTGACGGCGAACACCTGGCAGGCGGTGAGTTGTTGGTGAAGACGACCTCGGTGGTGGTTCTGAGATCGGATCTGCTGTCGTGGGGGCTGGTGTAGCCAGCGATGAATCATCATCGTGGTCCGGCATAGATCTCCACGAGATTGACGATGAGAACGTGTTGTTGATTTTAGGTCCATCTGGCTCACCATGGATCAAGTGCACACCCCTACCTAGCGTGCTAACTGTCGATAGAATATGCGCAGCAATCCACCAAGGGGTATCCCGCGATGGTAGATTTGTCAATGGGGATGCACGTAATCAGAAACCGGATGGTGACACAAGGCACAAAGACAGCGATTTAGATAGGTTCGGGCTGTCTGATCGACATAATACCCTACGTCCTGTCTTTGGTCTATTGTATTGATCTGTATGTAGATCCTATCTGATAGATCCTATCCGCTAGGGGACCCCTACCTCTCCTTATATACTCTAGAGGAGGTAGGGTTACAAGGTAAGTAGCCTGTTTGGTACTATATAATATCTTGCAGTGTAGGCCGAGCAGCGCTGTGCATGCCTTAACCTTATGGGCTGGGCCACCTCCGATGGTGCGGCCCATGTCTTGGGGGCCATACCCCCACACCGGTTCACATCCACACATGCATCCGCCACCAATCTCAAACCAGATCTAAGAAATGGCGCTGAAGAAAGGAGCTGTGAAGTCGAGGAAGGCGAATGTCGGAGCCAGTCGCGATGAGGAATGGGTGCCATCGAAGATGGGGGAGGCGGAGCTCAATAGGATGGTGGCGGTAGGCGTCCTTCCAAACCACGTCACCGTCGGATGGTGGCCAGCCAGCGGTGAGCCCTTCCCGATGCCTCACACTGATGAAGTTGTAGTGTTTAAGGACTATTTCTGGTGTGGGTTGGGGTTCCCTGTTCATCCGTTCCTGAGGGATCTACTAGAGTTTTGGACGATTAGTCTGTGCAACCTCCACCCAAACACCATATTGCACATCTCAGTCTTTATCCATTTCTATGAAGTATATCTGGGGGTTCTTCCGCACTTCAACCTCTTCAGGCACATGTTCTAGTTGAAGAAGAAAGGCGGCGATGGTTCCAAGGTAGTTAGTGGTGTATATCTACAGCTCCAGGACAGGATGGCCAATGAGTATATTAATGTACCCCTGAACACTTCTCTAAAGGGGTGGAACGCCAGGTGGTTCTACATGAAGCAGAGCCACCCTGCAATCCGCTGCGACATCCACCACATCCTGGAGAGCCAGAAGAGCTAGTCGGACAAACCGAACAGCGCTGACATGGAGCAGGTTAGGGAGCTCCTCGGCTTGATTAAAGGCGTGGAGATTAATGGTGAACTGGTGGCGGCAAGCTTCATAGTGCGCCGTGTCCAGCCCTGCAAGGAAAGGGCCCATCCAGGCTTTGACTTCAAGGGTGATGACGATGGGACCCGAGAGAGGACAGAGCGATTGGCGAGGAGATTTGTACTAGAGCGGACGATAGAGCTATTCGCTCCCAACACCTTGTTCAGCATGTCAAGGTAGACAAAAGTCTTCAACTGTACAAATCCGCCACCTCAGGTAACCATCTCGATTTTTCTTGCTTGTGTTGCTTTGTGTCCATGATCACTGCCGAGCAGTGAACTGATTCACTTATGCAAAGATCCATTCATAGGAAAGAGCGGTGTACTTCTCAGGCGTGCCGAGAGGTGATTGGCCAAGGGGACTAGACGCTCAGCCACCGACTCGACCTGAAAAAGATGCGACCAACGCCTCGTCAGATTTCGAAGGCATAGATGCTGGTCGGACGGAGAGTTCTCCCCCGATGTCAGAGAAGGTCCGGGGGAAGAGGGCAGCGGCAGACGAGCCAACCTAAAAGAAGAGAAAGACGGTGGGTGCCGCTCCCCTCAAGCGGGGTGACATCTCGGATGCGAAGGACCACGGTGTTCGAATGGTCTGATGACAACAAAGTTCTAGTTGCCCCTTCGCCGAGCATGAAGGCGCCTCCGCGCAGCACGCGCGTGGAGGAACAAACGAGGGGAGGGGAGGAAGCTCCCCAATAGCAGGCAACGGGAGCCCCCGATCAGCAGGCAAAACAAGTCCCCGAGTGAGAGGTGAGGGTAGTCCTAGAACGGCGAACGGAGGGAGTCCCCGAGCAACAGGCGAGGGGTTCCCAGAGAGACGGGCTGAAGAGAGGCCAACGGCAGAGACCATGGGGCCTCCACCCAAGACGCAGGCGTCGACCCCAAAGCCACGGCTGGGGGCTCGGGTAGGCAGCGTCGATTCAGAAAGATCTATCGGAAACCATTGCATAAGTACCCTTGTCTTGAAGTTATTTTGTTGTCATCTCCATATCTATTTTTGGCGATTAATGGGCTGATCTGATGTAGAGCGAAGCGTACGGAGAATCCACGCCCATCTACCTAGACTATCAAGTAGCCAAAGGCTGGCCCTAGGGCAGAGCCATGGAGGAGATGCCGGTGGACCCTATCCAGGAGTCCCCAGGTGCTCGGCGTTCTGCTGGACTTGGCGACGACGAACAGTTGGCACCGACAATGGATGGGTCGGCGACGGTGCCCGGGGCAATGGCGGAAACCACCGAGTCTTCAGCGGCGAATGCAGGAGGTGACGGTACTGCACCTGAGTCTAGGGCTATGAAACTGATAATGCCTAAAGAGCAAATAGCACCCCTCGAGACATCATAGGGTGGGGTCAGACCCGCTATCCTGCCATGAAGCCCCCGGCGGTGCCCCTAGCCGCAGCGGAGGAGGACGAGGTAGAAGAGTTCGAACGGGAGGAATCTTGATCCCAAGTCGTCCGAATCCTCCATAGACGCAGCGATGAGGTGGTTGTTATTGAGGAGGAGGACACCACTAGAGAGCTCAGGAGACTGGAATCCACCCTATCGATGGTTGTGAAGCAGATTTACGGTCAGTATCGCATTGGCGATGGTTGTCTGTGTTGTCGGAGGATGGAGTTCTTCATAGTTTTGTTTCTGCAGGGCATAGCTCGGACTACTAAATAGTGGCGCCAGTTGATAAAGAGGATGGAGCTCCTCGCCGAGGAGAATGAAAAACTCAAAGAGGCGATGAAGCATATGGAGAAGAACATCTAGAGGGCCCAGCACGAGTGAGACCTTGCTGAGTCCAACGCGTGGGACCTAGAGCACCAAAAGGGCATCCTATCTGAACAGCTGGCGGCTGTGTCTGAGCAGCTGCATGGCAAGTCTGAGCAGCTGGCGAGTGCTTCCATGCAACTAGAGTAGAAATCTGAGCAGCTCAGAATCATATCCGAGCAGAAAGCAGGTATGGTAGATCGGTGACTGTGCTTTGTATTGCTGAATAGCTATATCTTTGGTGATGACTATTATGCTTGTAGAGCAAGATGTAGAGCTCGGCTAGCTACGCCAAGCCGTCGAACAACTTCGAGAGGAGAAGATGAAGGAGAGAGGACGAGCAGACAAACTGGCCGAGGAGCTAAATGGTGAGTACTTCCTAGTCGGAGTTACTGGTGGAGTAATTTCTTTGCATAATAGATTCTTGTCATGCTCGAGATTATCGTTGGAGGGTTAAGGCATAGTTCGATGTGCTGGAGCAGGATGCTCGGACCCAAAGGGACAAGTTCAACACCGTTGTTGTTGGAGTCAAACCGGTGCTCGACTGCGTCGACGTAGAGGTGGCTCCTCAACCCGATGGCAGGCCACCGCGTCCGGACACCGTCATTGAAAAGTGCAAGGCGGCGTGGGAGAACTTCAAGAGATTCAATCGGGATGCCATTGATACTACCATTACTCATGCCCTTGCGGTGGTCCGGTCCCACTACCCAGCCGTGGACCTTCAGGCAATAGGAGGTGGATTCACCGAAGGGATGGGCGAGGCAGAGCACCAATAGCTAGAGGATGAGGTGGAAGACGCGGCGAAGAAACTAGCCGGTGATATAGACCAATTCAGCGAAACGGACAGCGATGGTAGAGCTCGGTGATCTGCTCGAAGAATATTATCTGTAACATCTGGAGAGGGTAGTTGGAGTGCACGAGAGTGCAGAAAACATTTATGTATGTGTATAAATGTTATAAAGTGCATGTTTATGCAGCTTGCTGGTATTTGTGGTGAAAAATCGTTGTATTATTAACCCTAACGCAATTATATGTGGTATAACTAGCGTATGAGCAGTTAGTTCATTACTGAGCTCTTTGGCCTTAGCTAGCCCATAGTCCATAACATCGAGCGCGGAGCCCGTGCACATGTAGGAGGAACAGGCGTCACCAAAGAACCACAACGACCACCCATAACACAGAGCGCGGAGCCTGTTGCACGTGTAGGGAGAGATCGAAGACTGGGTCTTCTCCATAGAGCGCAGAGCGGAACGTTTACTGCTCGGCGGTTGGTGAAATAACTTGGAGATAAACATAGTATAAGTGACATCCGAGCAGTTAGTTCTTTACTGAGCTCTCGGCATTGGCTAGCCCATAGTCCATAACATCAAGCGTGGAGCCCATGCACGTGTAGGAGTAACAGGCGTCACCAGGGAACCATAGCCGACCATCCATAACGTAGGGCGCGGAGCCCGTAGCACAAGTAGGGAGAAATCGGAAACTGGGTCTTTTCCATAGAGAATAGAACAGAATGTATGTTGCTTGCTGATCGGCGAAATATCTTAGAAATTTGGAGAAAAGTGTTCGGTGATTTGGAGAAAACTTGTTAGGTGAAATACGTTGGCGATTTGGAGACACGTGATCAGCGATTTGGAGAATTTGTTCGGTGAAATTCATTGGCGATTTGGAGAAGCATGATCGGTGATTTGGAGAACTTGTTTGGTGAAATACGTTGGCGATTTGGAGAAGCGTGATCAGTGATTTGGAGAACTTGTTCGGTGAAATGCGTTGGCGATTTGGAGAAACGTGATCGGCGATTTTGGAGAACTTGTTCGGCGAAATATGTTGGCGATTTTGTATTGGAATTCGTTACGGAGTAGCTTAGAGCTCGACAACCGTAATGTTGAAAAAACAATAGTGGAGACAAATTATGGAGACCAAAACTTTATTCATCATAAAGTGGAGAGTACATATCTAGAATGTTTTAAGGATAGAAACGTATAAGGCACTCGATGTGCCATGAGTTGGGGACATCAATTCCGTCTAAGTCACATAGGCGATAAGACCATGGTCGAGTAACCTCTTTGACGATGTAAGGCCCTTCCCATGGGGAGGAGAGCTTGTGCATCCCTTCGGTTTTTTGTTTTTGGCGAAGAACGAGGTCGCCGACAGCAAATGAACGATCTTTAATGTTGCGGTTGTAGTACCTTCGCAAGCCTTCTAAATATTTGGTTTTGCGGATACAGGCGATCAGGCATTCTTCCTTAGCCCTGTCGACGTCTTCTATCCGAACAGCTATGGCTTGCTCTTCATCATAATTTTCCACCCTAGGTGCTCGAAAGGCAATATTCGCTAGTAGTATAGCCTCTGACCTGTAAACCAAGAAATATGAAGACACATCGGTGCTGCGACTCGCTTGAGTACGTAGTCCCCAGACCATAGCTGATAGCTCTTTGAGCCATCTGCCCGGATGATTTTCTTCTTTCTGATATAGCCCCTTTTTAAGGGCATCAAGGATCATGTCATTCGCTCGTTCGACCTGGCCGTTGGCTCTAGGATGGGCAACGGAGACGTATTTGATGGAGATGCATTGGTCTTCGTAGAAGTCCCAAAAGTGATGGCCAATAAATGTAGTTCTGAGGTCGGTGATAATGCTGTTCGAGAGACCAAATCTGTGGATGATATCTTCGAAGAGCTCAACTGCTTTCTTTGCGGTAGCCGAGACGAGCGTTTTATACTCGATCCACTAGGAGAACTTGTCGATGATGACGTATACGTACCAAAAACCACCTGGCGCTAGCTTGAAAGGCCTAATCATATCCAGTCCCCAGCATGCAAAGGACCAGGAAGCTGGGATGGTCTACAACTCTTTGTGTCGGCATGTGTATTTGCTTGGCGAAAAATTGGCATCCTTCACAATGTCAGACGAGGTCTTCTTCATCGGAGATAGCCATGGGCCAGAAAAACCAGCTCGGAAAGCTTTACTAACCAGGTTTCTCGAGGCTGCGTGGTTGCCATAGGAACTAGAGTGAATTTGAGAAGTAGCTTCACTTCTTCTTCTTGGGTGATGCATTTTTGCAGTATCCCTTCCTTGGCACTTTTCCTCATCAAGTTGTCGTCCACCAGCATGTAATGCTTGCTTCGACGGATTAGGCATTCGGTTTCAGTTTTGTCGGTGGGTACTTCGGCGCTGGTGAGGTACTTGATGAACTATTCCCTCCAATCGGTGGTCGGCGAAGGTACCGTAAGTACCAACTGTTCAGCGGGGGGAACTTCCTGAACTTCCTTATCTTCCTTAATAGACGGTGTGAGAGGAGCCTAACTTGGATAGGTGGTCGGCGAGCTAATTTTGATCGCGTACCACGTGGTGGTACTCGATACTGTAGAACTTCCGTTCAAGCTTTCTGATTTTGGCACAGTATGCATCCATCTTCTCACTAGAGCAGGACCAATCTTTGTTGAGTTGGTCGATGACCAGCATGGAGTCCCTGTATACCATGATGCATTTAACGCTGAGCTCAACGGCTATATGGAGTCCGTGGAGACATGCTTCATATTCGGTAGCGTTGTTGGTGGCTAAAAAATATATCCAGAGAACATATCAGAGCTTATCCTTGGTCGGTGTGATGAAAAGAATGTCTGCACCAGCACCGTTGATGTGGAGGGCATCATCAAAGTACATCACCCAGTGCTTGAGGCAAGTGGCGGCGATGGGCTCTTGAATCTCGGTCCACTAAGCAACAAAATCGGTAAGCGCCTAAGACTTGATAGTAGGCTTGCTTCTAAATTTTATGGAGTAAGTGCTGAGCTCAATAGCCCACTTGATGATGCGGCCGTTGGACTCTTTGTTGCGGAGAATATCCTCCAGAGGAAACTCGATGACCACGACGATCTTGTAATACTCGAAGTAGTGACGGAGCTTGCGCGACATAATCAGGATGGCGTATAGCAGCTTCTGGACCTAAGGATAATGAGTCTTGGGCTCGTTGAGAACCTCGCTGATGAAGTATACCGAACGTTGCACCTTATAGGCGTGCCCACCCTCCTCACGTTCGACCACAATGGCTGTGCTGACGACGCGAGAAGTAGCGACGATGTAGATTAGGAGAATTTCGTCTAGCCATGGCGCCGTCATGATCGGAGGCTTTGTTAGGAACAACTTTAGCTACTCAAAAGCTGTATATGCCTCCTCCAACCAGGAAAAGCGCTCGGAGGACTTGAGGAGTTTGAAGAATGGTAGCCCTTTTTCGCTGAGGCATGATATAAAGCTGCTTAAAGCAGCCATACAGCCTGTAAGCTTCTATATATCCTTGATGCATGTTGGTCGTTTCATGATGGTGATGGCAAACACCTTGTCAGGGTTGGGTTCGATGCCACATGTGCCGACGATGTAGCCCAGGAGTATAGCAGATGGAACTACAAAGATGCACTTTGAAGGGTTCAGCTTCTATCAATACCTTTTTAGGTTGGCGAACGTTTCTTTGAGGTCGGCGATAAGATCATCGCCGGTCTTGGACTTGATGACCACATCATCAATGTAAGCTTCAATGTTGCAGCTGATCTATTGGTCGAGGCACATCTGGATAGCCCTCTAATAAGTCGCCCCAGCGTTCATGAGTCCGAAGGACATGGTGGTGTAGCAGTACACACCGAAATACGTGATGAACGACGCCTTGATCTAGTCTTCTTCCTTGAGGGAGATCTAGTGATAGCCAGAGTAACAATTGAGGAAGGAGAGCAGTTCGCAGCCGGTGGTGGAGTCTACAACCTCATCTATCTGAGGTAGACCGAAGGGGTCTTTAGGGTAGTGTTTGTTAAGATCAGTGTAATCAACACACATTCTCCATTCTTTATTCTTTTTTTGAACGAGAACAGGGTTTGCTAACCACTCAGGATGATATACTTCTTTTATGAATCCAGCAGTTAGGAGCTGTTTTATTTCTACCCTAATAGCCTCCTTCTTGTCTGGCGTGAATCGGCGGAGTTTTTGCTTGATCGGTTTGGCGGTCGGTGAGACATTCAAGGAGTGCTCGATCTTCTCCCGTGGTACCACCATCATGTCTGTAGGTTTCCAAGCAAACACGTCGGTGTTGGCACGTAGGAAGGAGATGAGCACGCTTTCCTATTTGGGGTCGAGGTGAGCCCCAATCTTCATAGTCTTGGAGGGGTCATCGAGGCCGAGGCCGGCCTCCTTGGTTTCCTTGGACTGGCGGAGGCGCAAAGAGGCTCCAACGATGGGATCTCTAGGCCATCGGCGGGCACCGTCTTTGCATCAGTGACCACACTAGCAATCTGGATGGAGAGGTCTAGATGGCTTCAGCGATGGAGAGGTTGGCCCACAGGGCCAGGACTCCTATAGGCGAAGGTATCTTCAGCACCAGATAAGTGTAGTGCGGTACAACTGTGAACTTGGCCAGAGCTGGTCGACCAAGTATGGCATGGTAGGCGGTGTTGAAGTCGGTGATGTAGAAGTTGTGATGTGTTTGACATGGTAGTTGCTTGTCGTGCCGAACTATACTGGTAGGGTGATCTCTTCGAGTGATTTGGATGCCCTGCCAGGTACCACACCCCAGAAGGAGTCTGAGGGTGTGAGATCAGCTATCCCAAGGCCCAACTCCTTTAGGGCTCTGGCAAAGAGGAGATTCAGAGCGCTCCCCCCGTCGACGAGCACTTTTCTAAAAAGCACTTTCTGGACGGTCGCATCGAGGACGAGGGGGAAACGCCTAGTGTAGAGGATATCTGCCCACTGGTCGGCCCTGCTGAAGGTGATGGGGACCTCAGACAATGGGCGATAGCTGGGGTTGGCGGCGGCGTCTTCCGTAGTGACGGCGAGCACCCACCGTGTGACGAGTTTTCGTTCTCTTCTGCTCTCGGTGGAGGCGAGGCCCCTGAATATGGTGGCGACCACCTTGTTGTGGTCCTGGAAGGCATTTTCATTGCCCTCTGGTGGACGGCGGCCTCTGGCTCCATCGTCGGTGTCGTCATCCAGCTTTTTGTCTAGGAACTCCTTGGCCAAGCCAAGGTAGTTCTTCATCTTATGTTTGGCATTCTTGTGGAGAGGGCAAGGGTCATCAAGGATCTTCTTGTATTGCTCGTCGTAGTTGCGCTTTGTGCGAGGTTCGTTGATGGCGGCGACAATGTGGTCTGGTCGATGATGGCGATGTTGACCAGACTTGGGTCCTTCTAGCCGATCATGGCCGCTGTCACGATGGTGACTACAGTCGTCGTAGCGGCGGTCGTTGTGGCGTTGGTCGTCTGGGCGGTCATCGTAGCGGCATGCTGGGCGATGAGTGCCCGCATCCTTATCGAAGCGCACCTCGGTTTCCTCAGCATCGGCATACTAGTTGGCGGTCGTGATCATCTCACCAATCCCTATGGGTGGCTTGCGGTTGAACTTGGAGCGTAGCTAGCGGTGAGGGAGTCCTCTGATGGAGGCGGTGAGGACCTCCGCTTCTGTGATATTGGGAATAGAATTCCTCATCTCTGAAAAGCGTCTGATGTAGCTACGGAGGAGCTCGGATGGCTTCTGGTTGATGCAGTTGAGATCATGCTTGGTACCCAACCGAGTACATGTAGCCATATAATTGTCGGTGAAGACATTTTCAGCTCTTCCTAGGATTCGATGGAGTCCGGGGCAAGGCTTGTGAACCAGCTCATGGCGGGTGGCGTGAGCATGATGGGAAGATAGTTCACCATGACATTGGTGTCTCCTTCAGCGGCGCGGACAGTAGTGGCATAAGCCTGTAGCCACTGTGTTGGGTTCATCCTTCCTTTGTAGGGCTCGACCCCGGTGATTTTAAAACCACAGGGCCACTGAAGTGTTCGGAGTGTCCTCGTGAATGCTGGGGGCCCTTCAGGGGTGGTGGCGCCGTCGTCTGCAGCGTTGTCGGTGTTGAGCGGCTCGAGAGCAGAGTCCGGGTTACCGTACTCTTGCTCATACTCCTAGCGGCGGCGTACTTCTTCTTCATGGAGACCAAAGCGGTGTTCGTCGATATGTTGTCCTTTATCTCAGAGATTGTTGAGGTGCACTTGGACGTCCTAGTCGACCTCCTGGTTGTGTTGGCGGTGATGTTTGATGTGGTTGCCCCTAGCTCCGCCCTGGAGGGGTTGCCTATCGTCACGATGCTGGTCGGTGAAGCAACTTTGGTGGCGATCGGTTCTTGTCACGGCTGATCGGTGAATCAAGGTTGTGGAGCATGGTCTCTGATCCTAGCGGATCTCGTTGACCTACAGTGCACCGCTTTAAGCATGGCGGTGACCATAGCGACTTTCGGTGTCTACGGGAGCCAGGCGAGCTCGTTGGCGGCAACTGCCAGATTGGCGCTTGGAGTCTTGTAAACATCATGGCCGTCAATGCGGACAAACTCATCGTCGAGGTTGCACTGTAGTGGCCTTCCTTGCGAGTCAAGCTGCTGCTCGGCCCTCACAAGGGCAGCCTTGTTTGCTCGGCACTGCGCACGGTTGACGTTTCGGTTCTCACGGGCGACGCGTTCCTCGTTGGTTTCGCCGTTCCAAGGGGGCTATCGACGCTGACGTTGAAGATTGCGCTGCCACAGATAGGAGGGCGGGGAAGTAGCTTGGTGGTGGTTTCGGCGATGGTCTCCGTAGGGCCCTGGGAGTCGAAGCCTGGATTCTCCTCTAGGATGGTCTGGAGGGATGCTCTGAGGCGTCGGCCGACGTGCAGCATGTTGACGGCCGGCGGAGGCTGGTCGGTGATCTGGTCGGCGAGAGGATGGACGTCTCCAACCTGGTCGGCAAATCTACCCCTTAGGGCATCTTGGTAAGCAGCGGCGTCGTTGGTGAGTCTAAAGGGTAGGGTCGTAACCCTTGGAGTCTTCCGAGCAGCCTCCGATAGATCTGGACCGGAGGGTGGTCGGTGCTGAACCAGAGTGTGCAGAGCCGATTTGGCGATGGAGAGCTAATCGGCGAGTTTCAGACCGACCCGATTGATGGATGTGATCATATCGTCGTTGTTGATCCGCTTCCTCTGGTAGCGAGGAAGCGAGCGGCGAGTCATCGATGAAGGCGACCTCAGAGGCGGTTCTAGGATCGGATCTGTAGTCGTAGGTGTTGGGGTGGTTGGCGCAGCGTTGATCTACACTGGCTCGATGACCTCTCCAACTCTGTCAGTGTTGATGACCCACGAGATGGATCCGACCGTGAAGATCTGGCTGGGCTACGGGAGGGACAAAGAGCCTGCGGAAAAAAAACCATCTTGTGCGACAAGGAAACAACACACAATCCCCTACCTGGCGCGCTAACTGTCGATAGAATATCGTCGACAGTCCTCCGAGGGGTATCCCACGAAGGTAGATTGATCAGCAGAGAAGCGTATAATCAAGAACAAGAAGGCAATAGAGACACAAGAGTTAGACAGGTTTAGGCCGTCAGTATGACGTAATACCCTTCTCCTATGGTATGTTGGTTTGTATTAGCTATCGTATGATATTGCGTGAATTTAGAGGGGGTCCATGTCCGCCTTATATAGTCCAGAGGGCAGGGTTACAAGTCGGTTAGATCTGAGAGATAACCGGAAAGTAATAACAGATTACAGGAATCTTGGGATCGTACGTATCCTAACAGATCTCGTAGTATCTTCAGGATATTTTCCTGGTGTCTTGCAGGAGGCGCCAAGCATAGTCGTGCCCCGCAAGGCTTCAACTTCTGGGCTGGGCCACCCCTGGGGACGTAGCCCATGTGGTCTGCCGTGGGTATCTGGAGTCGTACCCCCACACCTTTCATCCTAAAAAGAGTGCACATCAAGCTTTTCATCAATCATCAATTATAAGTTTAATTAACTTTATAAAAACTAGTGTCAACATTTGTATTTCTAGATAGGTTTAGTCTAATGACATTTAGTTAGTATCATATTTGCATGTATTTGGTCCAATTTGAAATTTCTTGTCATCTCTTTTTTGTGAAAATATCAGGAATGTAACATCATGAATTTAGGATAAAAATTATATGCTAATAAAGAGTAGTCGTTGGTCAAAGGTTTGTCTCTAATGGCCCCGTTCGGCTTACCTCATATTCGGCTTGTTCGGTTTATTTTTTTAGCCAGAACAGTGTTTTTCTCTCACAACAATTCAGTCAGAACAGTATTTTCAGTCACTTTCAGCCAAAATTCAGCAAGCCGAACGGGGCAAATAAAACAAAAATCAACTTAGGGTTTTGTCTTTTTAGGTACATTGTTTTTGCTACTTCCTCCATATCCCTAAATAGTTGTGTAAAGTCAAACTTTTTCAAATTTAGCTGAATTTATATATATTATCGTAATTTGTTTATTTGGTATCACAAATATGTGCATTTTTTCCTATAAATCTAGTTAAATATATAAAAGTTTGACTTAGAACAACTTTAGGAATTGGTTTATTCAAGGAATACACGTACTTAGATATATATGTTTAGATACATAGTAAAAAATATGTATTTAGACAAATTAAAACGACTTATACTATTCAAAAAGGAGAGTACATGTGATGGACGATAATGCAATGCTTGTGTGGAAAGAAAGCAACAAGCAATTCCATCTGAGGAAAATAAAAGCAGAGAACGAAGAGAGAAAGCTAATAAGGGTGATGATGTATCGAGCGGATCCTACGCTTTGTGTCCGACGATCCTCTGTCGACGACGATGCTAGCTTGCTTGCTTGACCGGGCACTGTTGCAAGGGAGAAAGGGTCGGCGAGCTAGGGAGGGAGGCCGGGGGGACAAGGAATAAAGCACGGCGTGGACTCACTCGAATACTCCATTGATCGCAGCCGGAGCCTGCCGGTGTCGTCGGAGGAGAGCGAGGATGGAAATTGGAAAAAGGTATGCAGGCAGCTGGTGTGGTTTGGACCTCAGCTCTCGCGGCCTGGGCGCCGCACACGTCGAGTTCCGGAGAAGATGGCGCGCTCGGAGCCAAATTTTTCCATCATGAGTTCATGACTCTACAGGATCGCTACAGCGGGCTTTTCCTTCAGTCATGGACGGGGTACTGCCCAGTGCGGACCTTCCCCTCTCTCCCTCACACACACACACTATTTATCACAGTACAAGGGACGACAAACCATACGTTGTAGATAGAGTACTCCAGCTGTACCGTATTATTTGTCGTTTCCGGCTTTCATGCCACGAGTTTGACTCGATTTGTAGAAAATACGTACAATATTTGTATCTTCAAATAAATTTATTAAAAAACTAGATTCAAAGATCTTTTTAATGATACTAATTATGTACCATAAATATTAAAATTTTGTAATATATATTTTATCAAAGTTGTTTCTCGGAAAGCGAAAGCGACAGATATTTTAGGACGGAAGGAGTACGTACGCATATGGTACCTATTGCAATGGTCAAATGACAAATGGAAAGTTGAGAGCACAACTAGTAGACGACTTGCATATATATACTACACCTTATTAGATTTTTTTTTCAGGCACATTAGGCTAGGGAGAGCAACTATAAACGATCAATTAGTTTGCTTTTTATTAAGGGCTTGTTTAAATCTAGGGCGTAAAGTTTTGAGGTGTCACATCGAGTGTTACATGAGGGTATCGTATGGGGTGTTCGGATACTAATAAAAAAATAAAATACAGAATCTATCAGTAAACCGCGAGACGAATTTATTAAGCCTAATTAATTCATCATTAGCACATGTGTTGCTGTAGCACCACATTGTCAAATCATAGACTAATTAGGCTTAAAGGTTCATCTCGTAAAGTAGTCGTAATATGTGCAATTAGTTATTTTTAGTCTATATTTAATACTCTATGCATGTGTCCAAATATTTGATAGAATAGGGTGTAAATTTTTGGAGGCCGAACTTAACCATGCCTAATTACCTGTGCATGCATGCATGTTGTATAGTACGGTGCGCAGCTAGCGTTGCCTGCTACTACCTCCTTTTTTGTTTACTTATCACCGAATTTTTACCGTAGCAATTTTGACCATATATTTTTTTTACAAAAGATTTTTAGATACATCAAGTTTTCACATATATGATTCTTTATCGAACATACTTCATTAGTGTTATATACATTGAAGCATCTAAGATTTTTTTAGAAGAAAAAACAGATGATCACATTTGCTACAGTAAAAAGTTGCTAACAAGTAAACCCAAACGGAGAGAAGTATATTTGTCTGCGTGTCGCTAAAAGTATTTGTTTGTGCTGCCTATCATCTCTGTGTTTACAGTGCATTCAGAGAAAGCAAAAGACAGAGCGCGAGCGGTCTTTTTGAAAGACCACCACCTCTTGGACCCCTATTATCAGTTTGTCACAACTCAGAAATAGAGGTTCCGAGTAGTATATGAGAGTTCCTCTTGTACATTTTAGAGATTTTGTTAATTATTACAACGCGTCATCTTTCTCTCGTTTTATTTCCCCTCTGCTTTGACTAGTCATAGATTCCTTCGAAGAGCGTTGACCATTCGATATGGGCTCTCAGAGGCCTGCAACATGATCGGCTCCAGGTGATGCAACACCATGGATCATGAATGCCTTATTATTAGGCCCTTCGCTATGTGAGTCACTACAATTTTAACTGTATGTGTGTCGGAGGAATTTGAGAATGATCCAATGAAAATGTCACATGCATGCACATGACACTATATATTAGGGGTAAAATTAAAAGCTAGTTACATGCATTATGCCTAAGTACTTAAAGCAATGCAAGAACAAGTAGAACAGCAATATGGCTTTACGGAAACACAGTAAGAGCCTGTTTTGGTACTGTTTTGCCTGGTTATGTCTCCTTTCTAGTTCTACACTACGTAGATGAAACTAAAAAAAGTAAGTTTTGCTGCCTTCTAGTTTTTTTTCCTAAAAAAAGATAAAAATTATTACTCAGTGTATGGAAAAACTAGAGCAGAATCTCTATCAAACGCAACCTTAGAACAAACAAAGACACTCACACTACGTAGGAGCTGCCTTGTTTAAATCCAGGGGCTACAGTTTAGGGGTGTCATATGGAAGTGTTCGGATAGTAATAATAATAAAATAAATTACAGAAGTCCTCAGTACTCCGCGAGACGAATTTATTAATATTAATTAATCTGTCATTAGCATATGTTATTGTAGTTTTACTGTAGCGCCACGTTGTCAAATCATGGACTAATTAGTCTTAAAAATTCGTCTCATAAATTAGCCATAATTTATGCAATTAGTTATTATTTAATCTATATTTAATACTCAATGTATATGTCAAACATCCGATGAAATATGGACTAAATTTTAGGGCGAGGAAACGAGGAGCTTGGTGGGAGAGAGTGAAGGCTATAGTGAAAGTAGAGGAGTCGCGTGGCATTGTGGCCGTGGGTCTATAGTATCCTCGCATGTGATGGTCGACGATCTCGACCTGACATGAGTGTGCCGCATGTGACAAGTAAGGGTTAATTGCACGGTACAATCATTACCGGCACAAAAAGGTCGACACTTGGTCTCCAAGTTCTTTCAGGGCACTATCGCTGTGTCTCGGCTTTGCGACACAACGTAATATGGTGGCTATCATCTCTTGCATTTCCACATTATTATATTGATTGATTCGTCGACAAACCGAGAAATACAAAAATAGATCAAAAGGCAATACCTGGCTCAAGACATGCATGTAAGCTCGCTCTAAAAGTATCTCTAAGTGTTTCCAAAGTCTACTCCCGATCTTGATTTTACAAACGAGATTGAAAAAAAAAAACTATCTCCAACAACCCCTTGTCTCCACACTCAATCTTTTCGCACTTGCAAAATCGATCGAATATACAGAATCGGCTGATATGGAGGTGAAAGGACGCGGAAAAGAACAAGAAGAAAAGAGGGTTTCTAATGCAAATGTACAAGAGAGATAAAGAAAGTATATAAAAATTGCTAGGGTAATTTGCAAATTGTTCAAGATTTCTATGTAAAATATTGTCTTCTATACTAGCTTTTGGGAGTAAGTAGAAAATAGTTTGAGAAAGCCAAATTTTTTAGCAATTTGAAAACTCAATGATTTACCAAACGTTTTTTTAGAAACGATTAGAGATGCTCTAATAACACCGACAACTTCCAAAACAAAGTTATAGTTGGCTATGCAGCGAGGCAAAGGAATTTTAGTTACCCATGGGCAAAATTAAGGTAACCTAACACATATCATTTGTACTCCAAAATAGATCCCCTCTGATATATCTTTTTTCCATTTGCAAGTAACATGTACGTGTTATAAATAAATTACATTTAATTTTAGCTTGATCTAAGACAAACTTCGTTATTTTTAACCTAAATTTTAGAAAATGGATTAGCGTATACAAGTTCAAATATATTTCAAATATGCCATCAAGATATGTTCGTGGAGAGTTTAATGCAACTGATTTTGAATATTGTATATGTTGATACATTTTTCTATAAATTCGATCAAAATTGTTCAACAAATTTAACTTAGAAGAAGAAATAAAATAAATAAATGTGCTATATTTTGAAGTGGGATCGGAGCAATATTCTACGAACAAGAGTGTGTTGCAGTAATTGCATGCAACATCCATGTGATGGCCGATCTCGCGGCTTCGGGTACGGGGTGTGTCCACTGAAAAGACTTTTGTGATGAATAAAGATGACAACTACGACCACAGCTAGCGAAGAACATGTACCATTCATGAACGATGATCCAGATCTATCCAAATTTGTGGCTGGATATATGTAAGTAATTCTCAAAAATCGTCAATGCAACATTCGTGCATATATTAATTCGGTCCAATGCATGCATATTAAAGGAACATAATTAGGTTGGGAGGATGTTGCCACTTTGCCAGTACTACTTTCCAGGGCAGGGCAGGCACCCTAGTTACATAGTACTGTATCTCAACATATGCAAATTAAGGCTTTGTTTAGTTTCAAAAAGGTTTTTTAAAAAGTGCTACAGTATCCATCCCATCGAATCTTGCGATACATGCATGGAGTATTAAATGTAGACGAAAAAAAACTAATTGCACAGTTTAGTTAGAAATCACGAGACGAACGTTTTAAACCTAATTAGTCGATGATTGAACACTAATTACTAAATAAAAACGAAAGTGCTACGGTAGCCAAATTCCTAAAATTTCGCGACCAACACAGCCTAAATAAAAGCCCATGTGGAAAGTATATATTTAATTACAGGGACATTCATTGATTCTGTTGAAGATAAGAAATGCAAAACAGTTTCACCAAGAAACAAAAGAAAGAAGAGCATGTAGACGTACTACTAGCTAATATAAGATCCTGATTTGCATATACACAGACAGACAGCATCACTTACGCACGCCTAATTACCTAACCAATCGCCCTCCGACCATCCAAATCCATCATCCGTCCTCCCCTTTTGTACGTTTTGTACGAACGCACCTAAATTTTGGCAAAAATTAATCAACGTACGGCACTCCGGCACTTTTTCCAGTCGTCGTCGTCTGGACCGTCTTGTTCAATAACACGGGCGCCTGCCGGCCGGCCGTCCGTTCACGCATGGGGATCATGGCATGAAGAGCTTGTTGCCGCACTTGCAGCGCCACACCTCCGGGTAGTACTCCCACTGGGGTCCCACCCCGGGCTGGATGGCCACACGGGTGGCCCGGCACGGCGTGCACCGCCCGCACCGCGCGCGGCACGTCGGCGGCGACGACCCCGGCCCCACGAGCCACCGCCGCCGGGCTGGGAGCACGTCCATGGCGTCCCTCGCCCACGTGGTGGTCGCTGCCCTCCTGGTGGCGCCGTTGGCCATCGCCGTCGACGAGTCTATTCGCCTCCTTGCCAGCGCCGCCGCTGGCAAACGGACCGGCCGCCCTGTAACCACAACTGCAGTACGTAGCCGTACACCGTCAGAACTAATATGATATATATAATGCGTACAGTCCTGGTAAACGACAAATCAGCGTAGGGCAAATTTCAGCGAAGGGCACATGGCCTTAGAACTTGCATATATATATATATATATATATATATATATATATATATATATATATATATATATATATATATATATATATATATAGAATTAATTTGTTACTGGCTAATACAATACCATTCTGCCGATTTAGAAAATAATAATGAAAATGCAAAAATGGATCGGAGACATGCACAGAGACCAAATAAATAAAGCACTTCAGTGTCTAGAGCTAGAGAAGACATATATATACACTATATATCTATATATATTAGTGAATTATTCATGTGCTCCAAACAGTGATACCTGCATGCAGTACATTCACACTGAGCCAGGTGCGCTCGCCGCCGGCGTGGGTTCGAATCCTGGATTCGACTCACGTCTCTTACCGGAATTTATTCCTAAAAAATTCTACAGCCTCTATCGCGTGGAACTTCAAAAGGATTGTGACGCGCCCGTCGTCTACGGAGCCATGGTGATTTCGGTGATCTCAAGAAGGACGCGGTCTTCATATCTACGTGTAGTTGTAGATCTGATTATGTACGCGTGATATGTATAATGTGTGGTGTGTGTCGGACCAGAGGAGAGGCTCACATGATATGAGTTGATACATCTTGTGGTGAGAGATTGTAGGCAGTGCTCGCCTGGCATGAAAAAAAAACTGTTCGTACTGGAAAAAAAACACTGTTCAGTGTGGTGAGAGAAAACCACTGTCGCTGCTTAAAAAACGAGCCGAATAAGCCGGCTTCTTTCTAGCTGGGCCTTGTTTAGATGAAATTTTTTTTTTTTGCAAAATGACTACGGTAGCGATTTCGTTGTTATTTGACAAATAGTGTCCAATCATAGTCTAATTAGGCTTAAAAGATTCGTCTCGTGGATTTCGTCTAATCTGTGTAATTAGTTTTATTTTTTATTTATATTTAATGCTTTATGCATGCGTCCAAAGATTCGATGCGATGGAGAATGTGAAAAATTTTGCAAAATTTTTTGTAAACTAAACTGGACCCTACTAACGTTAAGCCCTTGTTTAGTTTCATCCCAAAATCCAAAAAGTTGCTACAGTACCTGTCACATCGAATGTTTGCGGCCCGTGCATGAAGCATTAAATGTAGACGAAAAGAAAAACTAATTGCACAGTTTGGTGGAAAATTACGAGACGAACGTTTTAAGCCTAATTAGTCAATGTTTGGACACTATTTGCCAAATAAAAACGAAGGTACTACAGTAGCTCCAAAATTCAAATTTCTTAACCGACTGAGACCAAAGCGTATTATCTGTGCAGCACGACTGGCACACGTAATCCGCCTAGCAATGCAAGCTAGTACGGGCAGATTCTCTCTCTGGCTGGTCTCCCTGCCTGCACTGAAGCGTGTCCCCTCCTATCCCTATGCAGGCAGCAGCGTGCGTCTCTCTCTCTTTCTCGTATGAACGTGTGTGTCTGTGTACGAGTGAGTGAGAGCTACTCCTACTAGTACTATTGCAGTGAGCAATGAATTGGATCGCGATCGTGTGCTTTTCTGGACCAGCCTCGTCAGACTGCCAGGACGCCTGGCTGGCTGCAGTGCAGCTGTGCTGGGAACGGGAGGAAGACGTCGCTGTTTGGTTGGTGAAGAGACTCCAGAGAGAGAGGGTTTCATTTAATCTAGGTAGTACTGATCTACATAGGCTACCCTTGCAATATCTTTTTGGAGAAAACAACTTTGAATATTTAATTAGTAGCAGCAGCAGACAGTGATGAAAAAAAACTATTTGTTGACTGTTGTTATTTGTTCTAGATGTGAGCAAGTTCTTGATGTGATCGGAGGATGGAGTAGACACAAGAGAATGGATTTGCGCGAGCAAAATACTACTAGTACACTGGTTTTGCATGCATCAAGAGAGAAGAAAACTAATGCTTCACCGAAATTTGAATGTAACTTCAGAAATCTCACCAACCAAAAGAACATGCATGCATATGGCTCTAGTTCCAGTTCTCCAAACCTAGGACGGCAACACTGTTCAGGAGGCTATAAACGATCGTAGATTATTTACTGTTGGCTAGTTTGATGTGAGAAAAAAAATATTGTTCCTGACTAAAAATTTACAATCATTTACGAGCAAACGAACAGACTGTGGTCTACTAGTAAGTTAAGATTAGTTGTGTTAGATTGATGATGCCTAGCTAGCTAGTTAAAATTTGTACCTTCTTGTTGTTAATTGCTTTACAGCAAGGTGTCACCCAAAAGATAGAGGCCGGGAAGGAGGGGGGCATTTTTTTAAGGGAGGGAGAGTGCATGCATGATGATAAGAAAGAACAACACATACTAGCATATTTTATTGGGTTCCTTGAGGGGGAGACAGAGACTAATGCAAGAGAAAGATGGGTATCTAGCTAGCTGCTAATCCTAGTAGAAAGAAATTAAAGTAAACATGTCAAGACCTAGGCAGCTCATTGAGGAACCTAATTAAAAGCCCCCTCGGATTAACTAATTAATTAACTAATCAAGACTCTAAGAGAGGGCAGGCATAGAAAGTAGGATAGGAACACATAAAAATACCAGAAATTAAAAAAGAGGGAATCACATGCACGCACTCTTCCCGCATCAAAATAAGGTCTTGACAAGAGCTTTGCTTTGCCTCAAACAAAAACAAAAAGCGAGAAAAGAAGAAGAACAAGCACGGCCAGCCCAGCAAAAAGCTATAGCCTTTCGCACTTACCCATGGCCGCGGCGAAGAGGACGGCGGCGAGGAGGGCGGCGGCGTGGCAGCGGCGCCGGCTCGCCCGCCTCCGGCAGCTCACGGCGCCCATATCGCGGCGGATCGGAAGAAGAGCTCGCACGCACGTTCTCGCTCGGTTGTCGTCACGCCGCTCGATCCAGCTGGCGAGCCTCAAGAACGCTAACCACGCGCACGACGCGGCGCCGCCGCAGAGGCTATCTCCGTCGGATCCCGGCAGCTCGCTCGACCGGAGGCCTGGAGCTGGCTAGCTCGCGCTCGCCAGCAATGGCAACAAGCGGAGCAGGCAGCAAGCAGCCGGTGGCCGATCTGAAAGTGAACTGTGACCCGATCCTCGCAACGCTCCAAGCGCGAGGGTGTGCGTGCGTGCGCGCCAGTTAGCCTGGCAGAGCGAGTCAGCCGGCCGGTCGCAGACTCACAGGCCGGCCTGGCACACACGCTTTTGAGAGAGAGAGAGAGAGAGAGAGCTGTGACCGGGAAGAAGAAAGGAAGAGGGCAGAGAGAGGGGCACGGCTGTGAGAGCTAGCGAGGGCCGGTGGTGGTGACAGTGGCTGTTGAGAGGAACAGAACAGAACAGGCAGGCATTCAGGCAATGTATAGCTAGGCCTGGTTTAGATTGTAAGTTTTTTTACTCTCTCTCCATCACATTAAATCTTTAACATATGTATAGAGTATTAAATATAGATAAAAAAAACTAATTACATAGTTTGATTATAAATTACGAGATAAATCTTTTAAGTCTAATTAGGCCATAATTAAACAATAATTATCAAATACAAACGAAAATACTACTATATTAAATACTAATTTCTAACCACAATCTAAATAAGCACCTAGCGGCAGCAGCAGCATGTGTACACAGCGCAACGTGACTTGTGATTGTATTGGGTACCTGCCAGCCAGCCTGCCTGCCTCTGCCCGCCTTGACCAAGAGGAGGAGGTAGCCCTTCAATAACTTTGAAATGACAGCTCGAGCACGAATATAATCTACGGAGTATCTCAGAGGCAACTCTACGGTAGATAACAGTTGTAGCATATGGGGATGCTATTCGTTGTGTGGCTATACGAGAAGAACATGCATCATGTGATGTCTACGGGTATGTTTGGTTGTTTTCTCATGTCTGTGTTGTAAATCCCGTATATAAGTTAAACTATGCTAAGTGGATGTACTAGTAGGACGTATAAAGCTGTTTGGATGCCAGGATGGACGAACTACACAGCACCGAATGCTACTGAGTGGGCCCATAGAGATGCAATGCATCCAGTAGGGCGGTTAACCAAGAGGAGTGGCCCACAGATGAAAAACCGTCCTCAGCCGGTTCTTGTAGATTTTAGCAGCCTTCTCTAAAAAAAAATCGAAATAAATTAAGACGTTTTTGCCTATCAAGATACTCTCTCGGCTTCAAATTAGAGGATGTTTTCGTTTTTCTAGATATATAATTTTTATTATGTATCTAAATATAGTATATATTTAAGTGCATAGAAAAACTATGTACGTAGAAAATACAAAATATCTTATAATTTAAAATGAAAATAATACATTATTTTTACTATATACCTACTAGAAAACTCAAAACATCTTATAATTTAGAATAAATATGGTAATAACTCTGTAAAGTTGTTTGTTTGGTTGGCAGGATGGAGGCTCACAACAATAGATAGTGTAAGGAAAATGGACCCTAGGTCCATTTATTTTGGATTTTGGTGTTTGAGGACCAACACAACCAAATTGGATTAATGAATTTACAAGTGTTTGTTTTGTAGTTCAATAGGATGCAAGACGTGACTTGGACGGAGGCAGATCCGATGATCAACACCTCAAGCAAGACCCTATGAGCACAAAAAAAGACCCAAGATATCAAGCAAAGTCCAAGCATAAAGATAGGAACTAAGCCGCATGCAAGATCGCGAAGAAACGAGCTCACAGAAGTGACCGGACGCTGGAAGGAAGTGACCGGACGCTCCGATCAGTGGCTCGACAACAGTAGGCGTCAGTAGCAGCGACCGGACGCTGAACAAGTGAATCAACCAGACGCACTGATGACACTGTTCATCAGTCCAACAACACACTCAGCAAGTGACCGGACGTTAGCGGCAAACCGACCGGACGCAGGACAACAGCGTCCGATCGAGTACAGAGAGGTTCTAGAGCGACGAACTTGCGACCATACATGTCCAGTGGCAAGTGACCGGACGCTGGCAGCGTCCGATCAGTTGTTCGCGGCTCCAACGGTCGGGACTACCGGACACGTCCGATCAAGACGACTCCAGCATCCGGTCAGTGGTAGAAAAGTGGGACTTCGTTCCCAACGGCTACTTTTTCAATTGGGCTTATAAATACAACCTCCAACCGGCCATTTGAGGTGTGTGGAGCTGAGGAAACATATCAAGGGTGTTGATACACTATTTTAGTGATCTCCACTTGCATAGTGCTTAGTGTTTTATTAGGTGATTAGTGTAGGTGCTTTGCAAAGTGCTTAGGTTGATTAGACCACCACTTATGCGCTTGCTCTAGATTTAGGCCTAGTATTTAGTGAGGTTAGCATACCTCTTACCACTCGGTGCTTGCGCGCACCACTGTTGTACATCGAAGGGGCTTGTAGTCTTGCGAGATCACACCAACCGCGTTTGTGGTGTGGCCGCCACCGTGATCCGGAGGGAATAATGCCCGCGGCGTTTTGGCCGGAAGCTTGATAGTGAAGACGGCGGGGAGCATCCGGGAGAGGCTTGCCGGAAGGCACGTCGGAGACCCACTTGCACGTGGGGAAGGCCCGAGGCTATCCACGGAGTTACCCGGCCAGAAGCTTGGCCCTTGCGAGGGATTCCTTGCGAGGGGCTCCAACGAGGACTAGAGGGAAGCTTGCACGCTTCTCGATACCTCGATAAAAATACTGGAGTCGTCGACGGGAGTTTGCATATCTCTACTTTGCTCTTTAGCTTCCGCATTTACATTGATTATATCACTTCTATTGCGGCAGAGATAGAAACACACTAGCAAAATCGTAGTTGCACATTTAAATAGTTTATCTATTGTATAGGTTTTGCTAGAGTTAGAAAAAGAGGCCATAGTTTGGAGTTAGATTTTTAAGTTGTCTAATTCAACCCCCCTCTTAGGCGTCATGGTCAATTTACTTCAATTGGTATCAGAGTCGGTTGGATCAATTTGGACCTTTGGCTTAACCGCCGTTGAGCCGACGCTATTTAGAGTGGTTGGAATGGATACCTCTAGGTCTCCATACTTTGACGGCACTAACTTCCCCTATTATAGAGGTAGAATGGCTTGCTACCTTAAGGTGGTTGATTTAGGAGTTTGGAGAGTCACTCGTGACGAAATGAAACACATTAAGAATCCCGATAAACCCACAAGGAGTGATGAAAAGAAAATTCATTTCAATGCTAGAGCTAAGAATTACTTGTTTGAATCTTTTACCATGGATGTATTTAACCAATTCTTCACTTTAAACACGGCACATGAAATATGGTTAAAACTCCAAGAGCTCCATGACGGCACATCTAATGTCCGTGAGCAAAAATATTGTCTAGCTAAGCAAAATTATGATTCCTTTATAATAAATAATGATGAGCTTGTTTGTAATATGTATTCTCGTTTGAATCTAATTATAAATGAGCTTCATTCAATAGGACTAACAAAGCTAGATGATGCGGACATCGTGAGGAAGATCATCTCTGTGCTACCACAAAAAAAATATGCAAGCATCATCATCATCCTTCACAATATGGAGGACTTAAGCATCATGACCCCGGCTATAGTCATTGGTAAGATAGTGGCACTTGAAATGTCACACAAGATGGGTCAAGAAGAAGCCTCTTCATCAAGCAAAGGCAAAGCACTCGCATGCAGCGAGAAAAAGAAGATGAAGGGTAAGCAAGTTGAGGCAAGCTCAAGCTCAAGCTCCTCAAGTAAAGATGAAGAAGAAGATGAGGATGATGATGATGATGATGATGATTCAAGTGATGATGATCAATCTTCCTCCTCCACCTCCGACCTTGATGAAGAATCAATCAAACTAATCAACAAGGTGGAGAAGATGATCCAAAAGCTCAATGTCAAGGGTGTGCCCATCCAAATCCAAGATCTCATTTTCACCAATCAAAGAAATAAGCAAAGAAAGAGAGGATGCTATGGATGCGGCGAGTTGGGGCACTTTATGAAAGTTTGTCCAAACAAGCCCACACCCAAGACAAAGAAGAAGGTGTGCAAGAACTAAGCTGAAAGCTCTAGTTTGATTTTGGTGAATTGATAAAACCCTAAGTGCTAACCTAGTTTATTAAGTGATCATGAGATAGGTAGCACATTCCAAGTGGTGAAGCAAATGAAGATCATGACATGATGATGGTGATGCCATGGTGATGATCAAGTGCTTAGACTTGAAAAGAAGAAAGAGAAAAACAAAAGGCTCAAGGCAAAGGTATAAATAGTAGGAGCTATTTTGTTTTGGTGATCAAGACACTTAGAGACTATGATCACATTTAGGTTCGATAGTCGTACTATTAAGAGGGGTGAAACTCGTATCGAAATGCGGTTATCAAAGTGCCACTAGATGCTCTAACTCATTGCATATGCATTTAGGATCTAGTGGAGTGCTAACACCCTTGAAAATGTTTGTGAAAATATGCTAACACATGTGCACAAGGTGATACACTTGGTGGTTGGCACATTTAAGCAAGGGTTAGAAACTTCACCGGTGGAGTGTCCGCCCATAGAGTGTGGATAGTTCAACGGTGCCACCGGCGCCCTAGATAGAAAAGATGGATGTCACTGTAAGTGACCGGACGCTGGTCTCGGTTGGACCGGCACGTTCGGTCAGTGGCAGCAGAGGGCGCACAGCGCTCTGACCGGACACTGGGTCACTCAGTGACCAGACGCTGACAGGGTGCGTCCGGTCCAGCTGACGTGGCAGCACATTGGAGAGTCACCCATGTGACCGGACGCTAGGTGTGTCCAGTCGAGCATGACCAGACGTGTCCAGTCGTGAAAAGTCATCTCTGGATGCTTACTGGAAACGACCGGATGCTGGGGTTCAGCGTCCAGTCACTTTGAGCTGCTGCGTCCGGTCGTCACTTGACCGTTGAGATCAGGCGATCAACATTTAAAGAGAGGGGACACGTGGCATGCATCGCATGACCGGACACTGAGGTCCAGCACCCGGTTGATATGACCAGAGCGTCCGGTCACCCCGTGTTGTGCCTAGTGAAGGGGTACAACGACTCTATTTCGTGGGGGCTTCTATTTAAGCCCCATGGCCGGCTCAAGCTCACTCTCTTGGCCATTTGCATTGACATAGCAACCTTGTGAGCTTAGCCAAAGCCCTCCCACTCATCTCCATCATTAATTCATCATCTTTATGAGATTGGGAGAGAATCTAAGTGCATTGCTTGAGTGTTTGCATCTAGAGGCACTTGGTGTTCATGTTTTGCTGTGGGATTCGCTTGTTACTCTTGGTGGTTGCCACCACCTAGATGTCTTGGAGCAGCGAGGATCGTTGAGCGGAGGTTGGTGATTGTCTCCGGCTCTGATTGTGGTGATTGTGAGGGGTTCTTGACCTTTCTTCGGCGGAGAGCCAAAAGGTACTCTAGTAGATTGCTCATGGCTTGTGTTATCCTCATCTTGTGTTGGTTGTGCGGCACTTTATTGAGGGTTTGGCATGTGATGCCAATTAGTGCATTAACCTCCAAGTGAGTGAATCACCACAACGAGGAGTAGCTTGTCGGTCAGCAAGTGAACCTCGGTAAAAAATCATTGTGTTCATCATTTGATTCTGAGGTGATTGGTCTTCATTGTTATTCATTATGGTGATTGATTGGCTCCTTCCTCGACACGGCGGTATAACCTTCTTGCTCACTCTCATTACATTACCACAAACTAGTTGTCAAGCTCTTTAGTGTAGCTAGTTATGAGAGCTTGTTAGTTTGGTTAGTGTGGCTCTTTAGTTAGCTTTTGAGAGCACACTAACTTAGTGTAGTGTCATAGCTATTGTGTGGATAGAAACTATATAAACTAGAATTATGGTAGGTGGCTTGCTATTTTAGTAGGCTAGCGCAACACTTGCTTCGCCTCATAATTGTCTAACCGGTTTGTTAAGTGTTGTTGTAGAAATTTTTAATAGGCTATTCATCTCCCTCTAGCCATTAGGACCTTTCGCAAGCCCTCATATCAATAAGGTCATGGGATGATTCTTCAAGTGAAGAAGAACACCATTACAAGAGGCGAGGGCGCAAGTACTCATCATCAAGCTCTTCTCGTATGTGCCTTATGGCACGAGGTAATGAAAGCTCATCCTCTAGTGAGAGTGATAGTGATGATGAAATGTCTTTTTATGAAGAAATTGTGCAACAAAATCTTAATTATGCAAGTTTGCACTAGTCAACAAAAGAAACTCAGAAAAATAAAAGGAAAGCTAGATAGTTCACAAGAAGCATATAAAACTTTGCTTGAACAATATGAGAATTTTGCTAATCTCAATGTTGAACTATCTACTAAAATTGAGCAACTTAAGGCTAGTGCAACAACAAATGCATGCACAATTGATGATGAGCATCTTGTTAAGAAAAATGAAAAATTAAAAGAAAAATTAGCTAGCTCACAAGATGCTTATAAAAGTTTGCTTGCAAAAATGGAAACCATGTGCAAACATTGTGATGAGCTAACTAATAAAGTTGCTAATCTTGAAGCCATTAGTGCAACCCCTACCAAGGCATCTAAAAAGAAAAGTTCTAATATATATAAAAAGGATGCCTCTACTTCTTGTAATGATTTATGTTTAGACTCATCCTTGTGCAACCAAGTTTGTGTTGAGAAAGTTGTTGTAGATACATGCACACAAGAGGTTGTAAAGGAGAATGAGCAACTCAAGCAAGAAGTAGCTCGCCTCACCAAGGACTTGACTCAAGTGGAAGGCAAGGCGAAGCAAGCCCAACTTCATCAAGATAACACCGTCAATAGAGTGAAGAAGCTTGATGAAGGACAAACCGTGGTTTGCTAAATGTGTCACAAAGAAGGTCACAAGTCCTATGAGTGCAAGGTGAAGAATGGGGGAGGAGCAAAGAAGAAAGAGAAGAAGCAAACAAGCAACCTCTCCAACACCTACATGAACAAGGTGGACAAGAAGGCCTCCACACCATACTTGCTAAAGCAGAAGAAAAATGACAAGGTGGTGGCCATCAAGGTAAACAAGCAAGCCAACAATGGGGTCAAACGTTTTTGGGTGCCAAAGGAAATCATCTCCAACATGAAGAGCACCAAAAAAGTTTGGATCCCGAAAGGGAAGTGAGAAGTCCTATGGACTTCAGAGAATTTGGAGACTTGGCAAAAGTATGGATGCATTTCATGGGGTGCATCATGATGGACAAAATCATTGCCAAGTGGGTTAGTGAATACTATGGACCCAAATTCTCCTTCCCATGTTAGGTAACTAGATTCAATTTACTTCAATTGGTATTAGATTTAAATTTTCCTACAATTGGTATCTTTTAGCATCTAGTTAGTCTTCATGCCTAGGTTTGCATTTGCATACTTATATCTTTTATTATGCATACACTAGGTATATCATATGGTAGGTTTGCTCGGTTTCATTCTTAACCCTTGGAGTAATCTTACATGGTTTTAAATTGTTTAGGAGCACGGCACATAGCTTGTCCTTCAATTATTCGTCTAATATGTGCCAAAGTCTAAATTGTAGATAATTTCTCCCGAATATCACCTTCAAAAATAACTCTCACATTTATGTGATGTCATCTTTCAAGTGGTATTTTTTATTCTAAAATCAATGTACATGTTTCCTGCAAGTATTCCATACTTGTGTGCACAAATTTAGGGGGAGGTTACTCTACAAGTTAGAAGCTTTGAGACTAACACCTCTTCAAGCTTATCATATGTGTAGTAGTCTCATTGCAAGGAAAATGGAGTCCCCGGAGTTAAGCATCATACTTCAAATATCTACCACTGATTGCAAGTGGTAGAAATCTGGTATTTCTAAAACAATATCATCATATTGATTTCATTTTGATATTTATATGCTTTCTTCGTGCATTATATAGATTAAATTCCCTTGTGCAATACTTTGTCAATTATGCATATGCTTTGCCTTCTATCATATGTATGCATATATTTAGGGGGAGCTTAATCTATATAATGTGAGAGTCAAATTTTTTGATCTACTTCACTCTACACTCAAAGGATCATAAAGTTTGACCCTCCCTTGTGCTACTAATATCTTCCTTTTTGGTGTTTGATTCCAAAGGGGGAGAATTTAGAGGACCAAAAGCAAATATTAATTTGTATGACCAAAAGCTAGATCATAATAATTTACAAGTGGTAATGGTCTACAAGTGGTGTCTACAAGTGATGATGGTCCGAGAAAGGGAGGATAGTGAATTATGGATTAGCCTATGTAATGGGGAGAAATTGTAGGAAGCAAGGCTTAAATCTATAATACCACATAGGGACATTTGCAAGGGCAAGATAAGTTTTTATGTATTCTTACAAGTAGTATCTTTTAGCATCATATAATCTTGCCCCTTGCATTGCATCCTAGTAAGTAGGTAGTTTTTTTAATTTCAAAATTCTATTATTTACTTGCTTTGGTCGTGTTGTCATCAATCACCAAAAATGGAAAGATTGTAAGGAAAATGGACCCTAGGTCCATTTACTTTGGATTTTGCTGTTTGATGACCAACACAACCAAATTGGACTAATGAATTTGCAAGTGTTTATTTTGTAGTTCAATAGGATGCAAGACGTGACTTGAATGGAGGCGATGTGATGATCCGATGATCAACACCTCAAGCAAAACCCTAGGAGCACAAGAGAAGACCTAAGATATCAAGCAAAGTCCAAGCATAAAGATAGGAACCAAGCCGCACGTAAAACCACGAAGAAACGAGCTTACAGAAGAGACCGGACGCTCCGATCAGTGGCTCAGCAACAGCAGGCGTCAGCAGCAGCGACCAGATGTTGAACAAGTGAATCAACCGGATGCACCAATGGCACTATTCATCAATCCGACAACACACTCAGCAAGTGATCGGACGCTGGCGGCAAACTGACCGGGCGTAGGACAATAGCGTCTGATCAAGTACAGAGAGGTTCAGGAGCGGCGAACTTGCGACCGGACACGTCCGGTGGCAAGTGACCGGATGCTGGCAGCGTCTGATCAGCTGTTCGCGGCTCCAACGGTCGGGACTACCAGATGCGTCCGATCAGGATGACTCCAGCGTCCGGTCAGCAGCAGAAAAGTGGGGCTTCGTCCTCAACGGCTACTTTCTCAGTGGGGCTTATAAATACAATCCCCAACCGGCCATTTGAGGTGTGTGGAGCTGAGGAAACATATCAAGGGTGTTGATACACCATTTTAGTGATCTCCACTTGCATAGTGCTTAGTGTTTTATTAGGTGATTAGCGTAGGTGCTTTGCGAAGTGCTTAGGTTGATTAAACCACCACTTATGCGCTTGCTCTAGATTTAGGCCTAGTGTTTAGTGAGGTTAGCATACCTCTTACCACTCGGTGCTTGCGCGCACCACTGTTGTACATCAGAAGGGCTTGTAGTCTTGCTAGATCACACCAACCACGTTTGTGGTGTGGCTGCCACCGTGTATCGGAGGGAACAAGGCCCGTGGCGTTTCGGTCGGAAGCTTGATAGTGAAGACGGCGGGAAGCATCTGAGAGAGGCTTGCCGAAAGGCACGTCGGAGACCCACTTGCGCGTAGGGAAGGCCCGAGTCTATCAACGGAGTTACCCGACCAGGAGCTTGGCCCTTGCGAGGGGCTTCAATGAGGACTAGGAGGAAGCTTGCGCGCTTCTCCATACCTCGGTAAAAATATCGGAGTCGTCAACAGAAGTTTGTATATCTCTACTTTGCTCTTTAGCTTTCGCATTTACATTGATTATATCACTTCTTTTACGGTAGAGATAGCAACACACTAGCAAAACCGTAGTTGCACATTTAGATAGTTTATCTATTGCATAGGTTTTGCTAGAGTTAAAAAAAGAGGCCATAGTTTAGAGTTAGATTTTTAAGTTGCCTAATTCAACCCCTCTCTTAGGCGTCACGGTCAATTTACTTCAGATAGCTACTAGTGACCGGGCCATATAAAAGATGTAATGTATCCATAAGACGTCTAGGCCTCTATTAGTGTAGAAGCTCAGATCGAGTGTGTTTCGTTGGCCACATCTTCTCCGTTCTGGCAGAGTGGATTCGTGTAATTTGACAAACAAGTCTGTATATTTGTCTATTTAGCGGATGCAACATGTATGGGGTGTACATGAAAAAAAGACAAAACACCCTTTGCCTAGCCTGGCGTTACGCTCAAAATAAATTTCACTTGCCATTCTTATTGAGTAGATTCAATCCATGAGGTTTTGGTACACACATCATCCTCGAATAAAGAGTTTGTATCTGCTGATACAAGTAACCAAGAATCTTCATAGGTTATTGCAATTGTAGAAGTAGGGTTGTTCTATCTGTCCATACAGTCAAACAAACAAATTCCCTTTTATATATAAAAGCATCCCACTCAATTTGGGTGTATGAACTAAAGCATAACGAAGGACCGTGCAGGCGACCAGAGGGGAGAGGGGAGCAGGAAGAGGGTGAATGGGAGCCAAATAAAATTTCTCCGATGAGAAACTAGCCTATATCCCAAAATAAACCCCAAGTACTTTCTTAGCTCCCAACTCTAGATCACACAAGCCAACAGGTGACAAGGTGACCTAGAGAGGATCAGAGACAACTGAGAGCCAACCACATAAGAGAATGGAGATTAAAAAAATGGACTAGGAAAAGTTTTTTCAGTCCACGGAGGAGAAAATGTCAAAAGCCAAACAAACGATTTCAAAAGGACTTGAAACTTGGTGGTGGAGTTTATAACAGTAAGGAGAAAATCTCCATCAGAGCAAGTTGAAAAACTACCCTGAGCTAGTCTTCCAAACTGATCTGAGCCCATTCTTCACTAGTAGAGAAACAACTTTTGATCCACTTTGAAATTTGGCTTTAGTCCCGGTATTTTTCGCGTCCGGGACTAGAGAAACCTTTAGTCCCAGTTGGTAGCTCCAACCGGGATTAAATGTCTCTGCCCAACGGCTACCGAGGTGTGTCAGAGGCACATCAGTGCGAGAATCTTTAGTCCCGATTTGAGACATGAACCCGGACTAAAAGTGTGACTTTTAGTCCCGGTTTGAGACACGAACCTGGACTAAAGGTACCTTTAGTCCTGGTTTATGTCTCAAACCTGGACTAAAGGTGTCTCCAAACTGAATTTAAAAGGAAAGCGTATCTTATCTAAATATGATGTGTGGTAGTAGGTGAGATGGTAACGCGTGCAAGAGCTAAAGTGGGAGGTCGTAGGTTCGAATCTCCACAGTTGTAACCTTTTTTCACCCAATAAACACCTCTACTCCCGGTTGGAGGAACCTACTCCCGGTTGGAGGAACCGGGACTAAAAATCAAGACCTTTAGTCCCGATTTCATAGTCCCAGTTCCAAAACCAAGATTAAAGGGGTTGGAAACCAGGACTAGAGCCAGTTTCTCTACAAGTGCTTATAGATTTCAACGGAATTCTCTCTAAAATAATTCTAAAATAAATTCTAACGAGCTCCGAAAAATCTAAAATTTGATTAATAGCCATTTTCAAATGCAGGCAGGCCCATCTATGTTATTTGATTGATAGGGGTAGACATCTTAAGTTGTATGCCTCTGCAAATAGTCATTAACATAGATGGTGTTCTTAAGATGTTCGCATCTATAAATAATTAATAAAGACGGGCATTTGTGTGGACTCTCCTGATCATTTATGAGAAAATCCCCTGTATGCCATCAAAACTTATAAGCATCCCTTACTTGCCATCATAAATTATGCAATCCCTTAAGAGCCATCAATATAGATTTGTGATCCCTCATACGCCATTACCGTCATACAATAATTAGGTTACTGTTAAGTGATAGGATGAAAAGACAATTATACCCCTATTAATTCTATAGTCTCATCCCTTACATGCCATTGCACTAATAATAATCAACAGTATATACAAGAGATCTCTATATACAAACCGAATGCATCATTTTTTAAAGGAGACATGTATAATTGAACACAAAATAACAGCAACATTTGATTTGCATTCAAGCATCGTTTTTAAGCGGTCATTGCTGTCCATACAAGCATATTTCCATGCAGCCATTGTTGTCCATACAAGTAAGCATTGATGTCCATTATAGCATCATTTTCAAGCATCCAAATAGCAATATAAGCAGCTGATAGCAGATAGTAGCCCACATAGGCCAAGCAAAATAACAGGAGAGTTTCACAAAGACCAAGCAAAATAAGAAGTGCCCCAAAGAAAATGAACTGCATCAGCTACAAATTGAGGTCTGGAAGCTTTCTCTTGCTCCTGATATGTGCGGCAGGGCTACTCCTTTGAGGGGTTTTGCTTCTAGTACACATAGCTAGACTTTCAGGTGGGGCTGGAACTTCTTTCTTCTTTTTCTTCCCTGCTTTCTTGTTCTTTTTCTTCTCCATTGCCTTGACCTTCCCTTTAGCCTTTTTCTTTTCTGTAGCCATCGAGGTGGTAGGAGGTGGTTGTAGTTTCACCTGAAGACAATAAGGAGAACTCAAGGGAAAGTGGCTCAGGTTGGTTTGAGCCCTTTCCAGACCTGCCCAAGAGTTGTAAGCACTTTAGGATAATAACAAGATTGATGTTGAAAAATAATATGTATGCACTAAAACGAAAATACCTTATAGAGTTTCCTGAGCTAACTGAGGTACCTTGACTATAATAGAAAAGAATGCAGGTTTTCACAAAAATATTAGAATGTAATCATACCAAAAAATAGAGAATGTAAGTGTACAAATTCATACCTAGCAGGAAAAAGCATTTTTTTAGGTGCTGGGTCTACAGGGACAATGCTGCTCTCACTTGATTGTTGAATGAGTTTCTATCTTTTCTTTGGAGGACCCCTATGTTTCATTAACAACATGAAAATAATATGAGCTACCTATTCAGTTGGAAATTGGTAAAAGTGCAATTGTGAGAAGAAATCAGAATGCTTACTTCACACCTTGCATTGCTATTATGTCTTCAGGGTCACCATTTTTGCAATTATACCAGCGATGGCCATATCCCTTGCAAATGGGGCATTGATGTGAACCTTTCTTTCTTGTTGTGCTGCTCCCTGCCTCTGTAGGTCCTTTGAACCTCTGGGTATGTCTTCTACCACCAGTCGCTTTAAGGAGTGGTGGATACATGAAGAAACCATGGTTTGATTCTGGCCATTGTGACTTGTCAGGCATAGCTGGGATAAGGGTCTCATATGCAGCTCTAAACTTCTCAACTGAATAGTACATGTCAACATATTTCTCTAATGGTTTCCTAAGATGAGTGATGAATGCAATGGCATGTCTACAAGGAATGCCTGAGATTTGCCATCTTCTACATAGACAAGTTCTTTCAGCTAGGTTGACAACAAATTTGAAGCCACTGCCACCCTTCACTGACACCTCTGCAAGAATGTCCCCACTCCTCTAAAGCATTGTGAAGGTCCGTAAAATTACATCAATCATAATTCACGACCTTACTGCATCTAAAGCATGAGAACTCCTTCCTATGCTTTTTAGGATTGCCAACGAGTCTGATTTTCAGTAAGTAACTTGACTTTGGGTCCATCCTATGAATGAATGGACCATCAAAACTATATATTCTACAACAATTTCAATTATTTTCCCTAATTGCAATTAGACAAATGTAGAAGGAAAAGTATAAGAACAGTTCTTACCCTTTAGGAAGCCAAGAAGTGTCACAGCCTTGTGAAGGCATCACCATGCCTCTTTGGCTACTCATCTTCAGATCATGAGCTGCCCTGCTTGGTGTCTCTCCTTCTGCGAGGCGGACGAAAGCCAAAAACCGATGAAGAACAGGAGCCACGCAACGCAGTCACGACGTGGGGGCAACGCGATCACGGTCGGTGGCGCACGCAGTCTGTGGGGGCGCCGCGGTCACGGCAGTGGGGGAGTAGCCCGGCAACAAGGCAGGGGGCGCACGCACGCAAGTGGTGGAGGCGCGCGCGGCCAGCTGATGAGGGCGGCGTAGTCAGGCATGGGGGTGGCGCGACTAGGCTGTTGGGGGCGGCATGACCTAGAGGTTGGCGCCTCATCCTCACGAAGCGGAGCCGAGGAGGCGGAGCAAGACATGGGGCTCTCGCCCGGGAGATCGGCGCCCACCGCTAGGAATCGCCTTGAGTCGATCTAGGGTTTCTCTGTTTGGATGAGGCCGTGTTTTTTTATCGGCACTTTGATGAGGCCATGCGTGTTGCGGCAGCTGATGAGGCTGGCCTAGACTGGAGGTGTCCGTGAGGACTGAAGAGGGGTAGAAAAGGATCTAAATTGACGGCGTTATAACGGTTGTTCCTGAATCTCGGTAAATAGTCAATTTAGTGGCAAATAAGGGATCATAATCACTACTACACAAACTTTAACGGAGGCGGGCGTTTTTTATTTTCTGCGGCGGGCAAAGCCATCCGTCGTGGCCTAGAGGCCACGGTAAATCGTGGCTTAACCACGGCGGGCGGCTTTGCCCGCCGCGGTTAACCGATTTACCGCGACGGACGGTGTAACGTGCCCGCCGCGGTAAATATACTTTTACCACGGCGGTCACGTTGCACCATCCGCCGCGGTAAATTATTTTACCGCGGTGGACACCTTTTGTGGCCCGCCACGGTTATGTTCGTTAGCCGTGGTGGGCATTATTATTTACCTGCCTCAGAAAATTATTTCCTGAATTAAAAAAATACAGCAGGCATATAAATTCAAATTTAAATCACATCCAGATTTCACAGATTAAACTTAAAAAGTATGGAGGCATTACACATGAGATAATATACATATATATACATTCACTTAGTCGTTCTTGTCATCGTTAATTCATTACATTTACATATTAAAGTCGTTATACATGCCCTAAGGAGTAATCTTGCAGACGCATCATCGTGGGCCATTTCCTCAGCCTCTTGTACTCCGGTAAAATCGCTAGCTGGCTGTTCTCATTGAAGAACGTGCTCCCTTCAAGCACGCATTTGTCTAAGACAAACTTACATATGTCCGCCTTTGTCTGCTTGAAGGAGTGTTGGGTGCTCTGCACGTCTCTCCACCAGTTCAATCCATTCTTGAGCACCCTCCAACTGCTGCTGTACTGCTTGCACTCCCTTAGGTACTCACAGACGTAGAAGCCACAGGTTTGTGATCCTACCAGTTATTTGGCACACTGCATGATCGATACACAAGCATTAGAATACAGGCATTAGAACGCTTATGAACAGAAAGCACAATTAAACCTTTCAAATACTTACCGGAAAGTTGCGTCTGATTTTAATGCGGTTCTTATGCTTAGCCTTAAAATTCTCTGTTCTTCGATCATAGCATTCAGGATCCTTCACGTACTCCTTATAAGCGCTATACGAAATGTACTAGTATTAGGCAGGACATTAGAACGCATATGAGAAGACAGTTCAGTCACTTACACTCTGAGGCAATCTTCAAAGGCCTTGTACCCTTTTAAGTTTGGCATTCTCAACGAATCAAATACGCAGGCCCTGCCATCCTGAGGGTAGATGATAAATGCAACCCCGTGACCCTCGAGGCCTTGGCTGCGCCATTGAAATAAAATATAGGTTACGACGAGAAATAATAATACTAGCTAGCTACCCACTTATCTCTACAGGCATGTCTTCGACTTACCCAAAGTGGTAGGCAGCTATGATACACCCATTTCTCCTGATCTTCTTCATTGCTCCTAGTATGTACCTTGAAATGTTCAACTTCTCATTGTCCATCAGTTTCTTCCTGTGCGCCTCTCTCTATCGCTTGGTCAAGTCTTTCATGGTTGGATGATTGTCATCTAGGTGGTAACCAATGATGACTCTTTGAGCAATATGCATTGGAGATAGATAGATGTAACGCCCCAGCCCAGGGCTTAATAGGATTAATAGGATACTCATACTAACAAGTTGCAACTTCTTTTCTGGAAGCCTATCTCTTAAGAACTCCAAGGTTAAGCGTGCTTGGCCTGGAGCGATGGGTGACCGACCGAGAAGTTCTTCCTGGGGGGCGCATGAGTGAGGACAAAGTGTGCAGAAAAGACTGGTGTTGGTCTGTGATGGCAGTCTATGTTCTAGGAAAGCTATTAGATGTAAGGGGGCCTGGCCTCGAGGAGGCGAGACATTACAGAATGGTATCAAAGCCGACCCTTGCGGTTTATGGGCGTGTGTGTCAGTTGCACAGGTATGGTGCGCATGGCTGGTGTGGATCCAGAGTGGTCACCCAGCATGGCACATGCGCTGGCAATGGACACATGGACGTGGCCAAGAGGGGAGGTTCCTGGCCTGGGGTTGACCGACGAGGACGTCGGTCTCCTAAGGGGGTGAGGATGTAACGCCCTAGCCCAAGGCTTAATAGGATTAATAGGATACTCATACCAATAAGTTGCAACTTCTTTTCTAGAAGCCCATCTCTTAAGAACTCCAAGGTTAAGCGTGCTTGGCCTGGAGTGATGGGTGACCGACCGGGAAGTTCTTCCCAGGGGCGCATGAGTGAGGACAAAGTGTGTAGAAAAGACTTGTGTTGGTCTGTGAGGGCAGTCTATGTTCTAGGAAAGCTATCAGATGTAAGGGGGCCTGACCTCGAGGAGGCGGGACGTTACAATAGATAACATCAAGTTTTAGTTCCTTGGATATATAGGCCATCAACCTGCAAGGACAAGCCATCGTGGCATATATAAGTAGTCTTGACCGATTTAAAGGCAGGTGATATGTGAAACTCGCAATTCATCACTTACATAGAGAACAAGGTGACTTGGGTGATGTTAAGGTCTTATTCCTGTAGTAGTCTGTACATGTCGTGGAAGTCCACGGGGAGTTCTACATCGTTGCCGGGCAAGTGGAAGTACTCCGCCACAACCTTGACTAGAAAACCATGTAGGCCAGCTTTTGCCGCTTCCATGTACCAGAGATGAAACCTCCTTGTCTCCCACCTTTCCTCGTCGACGAGCTAGGCCTTGGTTATCATGAACTTCCCATGCTCGTAATGGCCGGGGCAGTCATCGGATTCAGGAAATAGATGGAAAGGTGATCTCGGCCTAGGATAGAAATGTTAGTACCATATTATGGCAAAGAAAAGTTATTAGCAAATTATGCTCGCCGCTACCATACCTTTCGAACTCAAGTGAGTATGTGAGATGCCCTTGGTCGCCTTTAGTCTTCGCTAGCGGTGGAGGATAGTGGCTTGTGCTCGCAATGGCAGCAGACGGTGTCTTTGCCCCCAGTTCCTCCGGGCCTCCTGGTCCTTTGCTTGTGCCCTTAGATGGACTATCGAGAGGTGGAGGTGGACTTGTTGTTGGAGGAGGAGAACGAGGGTGAGGGCTTGTGCCTCGGGGTGACTTCCTTCCCTTGTCATCCCCGCCATTGCCTTCGTCATCGCCGTCGCCGTGATCTGGATCATCGGGGGGACAAGATCCGGCAACGGATGTTTGTGATGCTGGTGTCGCCATCAGCATAGAAGTCGGTGTCGAGAGAATGATCTCTATGTCGTCCTTGTTCCACAGGACTTTGGAACCAATGGCAGCTCCAAGGATCATTACCCCTTGTGCAGTTGGATATTCCATTTCAAATTCTTCGTATTGGGTCGCATACCATGTAAGTATCATGGTAGCATAGTTGCCAGTGATCTGGTCTTGTTTGAAATCTTTGATATCTTCTTTGGGGTGCATGTAACCCTCACCCACGGTCAACTTTTTCGCCCCGCCGAACGGGATGTTGAGGTGGACGTGCATGGGTTGCCGGATGTCGTCGACGGGGTGCCTTGGGCGATCCTCGATCATCGGCAGTGGCTGCCCTTATGTCTGCCCTTGTGGAACTTGAGGCATGGCCACGCCAGCCTAGCGAAGCATCTGTGACCTCATCGACACCATATCTGGGTCATTGCTCGTGAAGGCTTCTTTTATGGACCGACTGATCATTTCGGCCATGCCTTGATCATAGCCCTTCTAAAAGATGCCCTTCTTGTACCTCTACCTTGACCGGTATGTGGCAGCGTCGGATTGCCATGACTCCACTGAGTTCCAGCTCATCTTCGACAACATGCCACGGACGTGGCCACGGTGCTCGAGGGTTCCCAGCGCTAGGGTCAGCAAGTCCTGGCCCCTACGAACCTCGAAGCTATCCTTGGATTTAGCGGCCTCGATGAGAGCTTTCTCCACCTCCTCGAACTTGGGCTCATTGAACTTGCTCGCGCCGTCCTTGAGCTTCTTTGGCTTGCGGGCATAAATGAAGTCCTTAGCCCTCAAGTCTACACCATCGTACGGATCGGGAAGCCCGGCGGCAGCTCTAGCCCTTTCTTCCTCCCACCACTGGGGCCTCTTACCAGCAAACCTAGTCATGCCCAAGTGGTGGGGGTGCAGGTTCTTCTTCGCGAGTGCGCTGAACTTGGCGCTCTTTGCCTTTGCTTCTTCTGTTGTTCTTTGTTTGCAGAACTCTTCCCAGTGATGTTCCTTCACCATAGTGTATTTGACACAGGGTGACTTGCCTAGCTTCAGGTAGTACCTGGTCAGCATGGACTTGAAGTTTCTAAAGGCTCTTCCTGCCACGTGCATGACCCACTCCCTGCACTTGTCCAGATCAGCGTCCTCGGGATAATGGAAGCTCCTCGTCACCTCACCCCAGATATGTGTCTTGTAGTCGACCAGGACATTGTTCCACTCCTCCCAAGTGATCTCCACCTTGTCCTTGACTATACATGCCACTTGGTTGCTGAACTTGGCAAGGACCGTGGGTGGCGACAACGGGTTTCCCTCTGGTCCCACCTCATGGATCACATGGACTTCACCGTGGATTTCCCTCCGGTGCCTCCCATGTTCCCCCTTCTTAGCTTTGTCCTATGACCACTAGACTTGCCTAAAGTGGTTGGAGATGGAGCGGGGGGTTCTTTGTCACTGACTTGTTCCTGCTCAAAATTCAATTCTCGAGGCACCACCGGCATCTGTTTAGGGTTTGGAGACCGCGCACTTTCAACTTCGTCGTCCCTCGATTGGTAGGTCGGATCATCTCCATCCTCTGTACGACGTTTCTTTGCTGGCCTCAAGGTCACGGACACTTAGCTCTCGAGGCTAGTTGATGATGATGCACTAGGGGTAGGGTCGCACCATTCGCTTATCGGTTCCTCTGCCATTGGAAAGCTACAATGAATACATATTTCAGTTGTATAGACATAGTTATAGAGTAGTAAAGTAGAGTAGTACTAGAGTAGTAAAGTAGAGTAGTACTAGAGTAGTAAAGTAGTAGTAGTTGGCTCAGATTTGCCCCATTGTCATCACATCGCTTTTAAACTGGTTGCTTGTATCTGGTATACAAGCCATCCTAGTTTAGCAGGGGCACTTGATCATCATCGCCGCTGCCTCAGCATAAAAGGGTTCACATCATTGCATATGCCACTGCCTCAGCAATAAGTTTAAAAGTTCATCATTGCATATGCCAAAAAAAGAACCAGCCCCATTAAACAAAAACATTTCACAAATCAAAAATAGGAGCAGCAGTAGTAGAATAGTAGTATAGGACGGAGTAGAGGAGTAGAGGAGGAGGGAGTAGTAGTAGGTAGTAGTAGTAGTAGTATACTAGTAGTATAGGAGGGAGTAGAGGAGTAGAGGAGGAGGGAGTAGTAGTAGTATACTAGTAGTAGTATACTACTAGAAAGTAGTAGTATACTAGTAGTAGTATACTAGTAGTAGTATACTAGTAGTAGTATAGGAGGGAGTAGAGGTAGGCAGTAGTAGTAGTATACTAGTAGTATAGAAGGGAGTAGAGGAGTAGAGGAGGAGGGAGTAGTAGTAGGCAGTAGTAGTAGTATACTAGTATTATAGGAGGGAGTAGAGGAGTAGAGGAGGAGGGAGTAGTAGTAGGCAGTAGTAGTAGTATACTAGTAGTAGTATACTACTAGAAAGTAGTAGGCAGTAGTAGTAGTATACTAGTAGTAGTACAGGAGGGAGTAGAGGTAGGCAGTAGTAGTAGTATACTAGTAGTATAGGAGGGAGTGACCAATTCATCTCAAAATTCTCACAAATTATATCAAATTTGGTAAAATTGCAGCAGAGTGACCAATTCATCTCAAAATTCTCACAAATTTAGCTCAGAATTAGTTTAAAGGCAAGGTGCATCATAGGCAGTGGCATATGCTCAGAATTTTGTCATAAATTTCTTTGGCATCATAGGCAGCAAAAAGAATTGAATTCAAATGCTACGGTTCACCAAAAGCATCATAGATCAGTAGTATAGCAGTTCAAAATTCACCAAGTGTAGTATAGCAGTTCAGTTGAATTCAGAGTAGCAGCAGCAGTAGTAAGACAACAGTGGTAGAGAGAAATAGGTAATACAAGTACCATTTTGCATCAAGCAGTAGAGTACCAGTAAGGGGATAAGTAGTAGCTAGCCATCTCAAAAAACTTTCACAAATCAAAAAATTTGCATCAAGCTATAGAGTGTAGGCAGTAGACAGTAGAGTGTAGGTAGTAGAGTGTAGGCAGTGGATTAATGTACAGCAGAGTTAAAACCTGTTGCTCACAGAGGTCCCGTATACTATTAGGCTCGGTACCGACTGTACCACAGTGTCGATGGGGATGGCAAAGTTCACCCCAGATGAGATCCCAGATGAGGGGCATACATCAAATGGCACAGCATGTGCTGTGAGTAAAAGGACTGCTCATATGCCCCTAGCTCGGCCATCATGGCAATTGGCAATGCCAAACTGCCAATGACAAGCAAGAGAGGCAAATGCCAAAAAAGTTCATCATTGCATATGCCAAAAAAGGAACCAGCCCCATTAAACAAAAACCTTTCACAAATCAAAAACAGGAGCAGCAGTAGTAGAATAGTAGTATAGGAGGGAGTAGAGGAGTAGAGGAGGAGGGAGTAGTAGTAGGCAGTAGTAGTAGTATACTAGTAGTATAGGAGGGAGTAGAGGAGTAGAGGAGGAGGGAGTAGTAGTAGGCAGTAGTAGTAGTATACTAGTAGTAGTATAGGAGGGAGTAGAGGTAGGCAGTAGTAGTAGTATACTAGTAGTATAGGAGGGAGTAGAGGAGTAGAGGAGGAGGGAGTAGTAGTAGGCAGTATACTAGTAGTGTTCATAGGCAAAAGCTATAGCGTCAACTGCATATAAGCCTTCATGTATCTCCTAAGCATGCAGATTGACAACAATGAAAACTTTCTCAGGTAACAGCTACAACATACATCTTCGACTATCAAAGCACATATCCATCCATCCATCCATCAATAATTGTGATCTAGAGGGGGCAAAGCAAAGAGACCAAAAGCAACAAAACTGACCCTAGACATACAGATCCAAATTCAATAAGCCCAGTTTAGGTGATTATTCAACTGAAAAGATTCTAGAGGGGCAAAGCAACAAAACTGATTTTTACTTGACGAATCAGCCAGGCACACAAACCTATCGACCTACCAGAGGTTTGGGAACGAAATCAGGCGCACCCATCTAATTCCATAACCATAAGGACAGGATAATAAGGCTGAACAAAAACAGGATTGACTAGATCGTATCTGCACCGAGAATTAAAAAACTACTGACGCAGCAATAAGCCAAATAAATAATTATCACGAGATACGATTCATATCTAGTATTGTAGTCGCCTAGAAGATGGCCGTAGTTCCTAGATCATCATGTCATCAAGCAATTAACCCCCCACCCCAATATAATTCGCACAAAAGTGATAAAAGTCAGTGGAACCTATCAAATCGACACAAAAGTTCTAACCCTAGCCATGAGCCATCCACGAACAGAAGCGATGAGGATCCCCACCATGGCACTGCCTAGGTCTTAACCATAGATCGCGCCTAGGGAGGAGAATCGATCTACAAATCAGCAAAGGAGAGAGAGGATCACCGTGCGTAACTTGGGGCGGATCGGATTTTGCTGTGCGTGCTCCAAGCAACATGAAACGAGACTCCGAGAGGGGATTGAGCCCAGCGCGGAGGAGCTCGGTGGCTGGAGCAACAGTTCCAGGGATGGGGCCCAGCGTGGAGGAGCTCGGCGGCGGCGTGAGACTTCTCAGTGGCCGGCGCTAGGGTTCCGGTGATGGGGCGCCGGAGGAGCATGGGGGCGGGGTGCGGGCAAGGGAGAGGAGGACAGGGGCGTGGACCGGGCACAGGGAGGAGAACGGGGGTAGGGGTTGGTGCGCGGAGGAGCTCAATCGGCGGTGGAGATGGCGGCGGCAGCGTGAGATTTTGGCAGCCCTTCGGGGTAAAACTGAACCGCGCGAAAGACTTAGAATTTTGAGGGTGGGGACGGCTTATATAGGTTGCGATTAACCGCGGTGGGCAACGTAATAGCCCACCGCGGGAAATATTTACCGCGGTGGGTGGTTAAGTTGCCCGCCGCGGTTAATCTATTAACCGCGGCGGGCTCTGTTATATGCTCACCGTGGTAAAGATCATCAGTTCAGAATTCATTAGCTATTTTAAGTCTCATGAAGATGAAACTAGTCTATACTAACATAATTCATTAGCTATTTTCATTCGGCTGGGTGCAAATGGTACGGATATTTTTTGACCGTATGCGAGACCGAATTCGTATAGAGGAGTTCAGATCTGTCCGTATCCGAGTCCGGATATTCAACATATGATACTGTATCCATATTTAAATACTCAAATCTTATATTTATGTTGTCGATATCCATTCGCATTCTATCCAGCATATCTAATACTATCCGCATTAGAATTCAAAATCGAATACAAATATAAAAATAAATATAATATCAATGATATCCCTCCATATCCGATATATTTGCATCCCTAACAAGTAATAGGGACATTCGCACCAACACTCAACAACCACCTATCTATAAGCGCTGAGTGATAAAAAGAACCCTTGGCTTTTTATTACTTGACTTTTGTAGCACACTTAAGAATCTTATCCTCTTTTATAGAGTATGCACCAAGTGCAAGTGACAAATACACCTCCTCTAAGTTCCTCCATTATACATACACACAATCTTAAGATTTGGTGGCTTAATCTCTACAGAGGCGCATGAGCATGTGTTCATGGGAGAGCCTATTTATCCCCGTTCGCTTTATCAGTCTGGTTTATCAGGTATGGTATAGTGTTTTTCTTTCATAATAAATTAGCGAACAGTACATTTCAGCTTGGCTTTTCACCGAAGTGGGCATGTTTGGGGAAAAAATTCATGTGTGGATAGGAAATAAAATAGGAGCATTATTGTTCAACTCATGTTTGGGCATGTTTGTTTTACCGCGGTAAAGATCATCAGTTCATCAGTTAGAGTAGTAGATTGAATAGTAGTAGTAGATTCAGTAGTAGTAGAGTAGTGGTAGTAGATTGATGCATGCATATAGAGTATCTGGGATTGTTACATATAGAGTCTCTGGGATACATTATTACATATATGTCTCTGGGATACATATAGAGTCCACTACATTATTACATATATATATATATATATATATATATGTCTCTGGGATACATAAATCATTTTGGTGTAGGTGCTTTCACCGTCCTCTTCTCACCATCGGGGCGGGCCCATGGCATCATCCTGGACTTGTTGAATCAGTCCTCGACGGCCTTGATCTTCTTTGGATGATCGGTAAAAAGCTCGAGCTCTGCGTAGTTGTTGTATTGTTCGGGACTCTACACCCCATCAGCTCCCACAATCCGTTGCTTTCCAGACACAACCACATGCCTTTTTGGGTCCTCTACATATATATAGTAGGCCACTTGTGCGACATTGGTTGCTAGTACCCACAGGTCATCTTTGTAGCCGATACTTTTGAGGTCCATGGTGGTTAGCCCATAACTGTCCACTGCAACCGCATTCGGTTTGACCCACTGGCAATAGAAGACGGTTATGCATAGGTTCTGGCCATAGTCAAGTTCCCATATTTCTTCGACTTGCCCATAGTATTGCCTCCTCTGGCCCGTGTACTCTTCTTCGCCCTCGTATCGAACACCGCAGTTCTGTGCCGAGCTCTTCTTGTCCTTGTCTTTCGTGTGGAACCTGTAGCCCTGGACGTCATACCCTTGCCACATGGTGATTTGGCTAGATGGGCCTAACACAAGCCTCTTAACAGTCTCCGTATCTTCATCAGGGCATCCTTCAAGGGGTATGTGTTGCTCTTTGAGCCACTCTATGAAATTGCTCTTGTGATGGTTCTGGACCCATGCCTCCATGCGTTGTCCATCATTAGCGGCGCGGATCTCTTCCAGGTTCTTTTCAATATATTTCTCCATGCTCACTAACTGATGAAGGATGCTGTAATGAGCTTCTTGCACCATTCGGTTTGCCACATCGGTGCACACTTTTCGGCCTGTGCACCCCATCCCTGAGGTTTTGCCTTCGTGGTGATGGACAGGTAGCCCAATCACCCTCCCATCTCTTATGTACCTCATACACCAGTTCACAGCCTCCTCCATTGTGTATGCCTCGATCATAGAGCCCTCCGGGTAAGCGCGGTTATGGACGTATCTGTTGAGGGTGGACATGAATCGCTCGTACGTCCACATCTGGTGTAGATACATGGGGCCTAGTTGATGGATCTGATCGACCATATGCATCATTAGGTGTGGCATAATATCAAAGTAAGACGGTGGAAAGCACATCTTGAGCTGGCAAAGGGTCTCCGCGATGAACTCCTTCAGGGCAGGCAGCTCAGTCTTATCAATGACCTTCTGGGTGATGTGATTAAAGAAGTATGACATCCGTGTGATGACCATCTTCACGTACTCTGGACGGATAGCCCTAATCGCAATTGGTAGGAACACCATCAGCATGACATGGCAGTCGTGTGAGTTGTAGCCGGTCATTATGAGGTCTTTCATGGAGACTAGGCTCTTGATGTTGGAAGAGAAACCAGTCGGCACCTTGATACCCCTAAGCAACTTAAGAAAAGCCGTCCTCTCGTCTTGCGTTAGGTTGCAGGCCGCACCTGGGATATCGACTTTACCGTTCTGAGGCGGTCTCAGGTGAAGGTCCGGCCTGATGCCCAGATTGACAAGATCCGTCCGTGACATGATACCATCCTTTGTCTTGCCCTTGATGTCTAGTAGGACACCGATCGTGCTTTTGAAGACATTTTTCTCCAGGTGCATGCAGTCGATGGCATGGGGTGTATTCAGTGTTTTCCAATACGACAGGTACTTGAAGAAAATTGACTTCTTCTTGAAAGGAACGGCGGCGGGGACTTCCTCCGTCTGGTCCCGCTTTTGCTTCCTTGTCTGCTTGCTCCCCTCTTCAGGCTTCTTCTTCTTCTTTCCAAACTCCACCTAATCCATGTCCTTGACCATCTCATACACCTTTGTCCCCCAACTAGTCTGCGATGGTTGATCATGCTGCGGCTCGTCCTGATTGTCAAAGTATTTGTTCATAATACTTCTTCTATACCTGTGATTTTTTGCGAGGAACCGTCTGTGCCTCGTGTACACCATCTTATTGGATCCCTTAAGGTAAGTGTAGCAGGTCCCGTCGATGCAAATTACGCAGCCGGTCTTCCCTTTGATCTGCCCCGACAGTGAAAAGAGACCGGGGTAATCGGTGATGGTGACAAAGATGATTGCTTTTAGTGTGAACTTCTCCTTGCAGGATGCATCCACCATCTGGACCCCAACATCAAATAGTATCTTCATTTCCTCCATGAACGGCTCCAAGAACACATCTATATCGTTGCCGGGCTGCTTTGGTCCGGAGATAAGCATGGTCAGCATAAGGTACCTACGCTTCTGACATAGATGGGGAGGTAGGTTGTACATGGTGAGCACGACGGGCCAAGTGCTGTGCGAGCTGCTAAGCTCACCGAATGGGTTAATCCCATTGGTACTTAGCGCGAACCTAACATGCCTGGGCTCCTTGCCAAACTCCGGGAAGGCCTCGTCAAAATCCTTCCACTGCTTGCCATCGGATGGGTGCCGCAGCTTGCCATCGTTGTTCAGGTGGTCAGCTGATGCAAGCTAGGACATGAGCTTGGCATCGTCCGGGTTCCTGAATATTGCACGTAGGCGATCGGTCATGGGCAGGTACCACACCGACAGTGCTGGACTTTTCCTGTGCGTGTAACCCTCTTCTTCATCGTCCTGCTAAGCCGAGATCTATTTGGCCACACTGCTCTTCTTTGCCCCCTTGTTCTTCTTCTGACCACCCCGCAAGCCTCCCTCGTCTTCTGCATCCACGCGACAACCAGCATTTTTCTTGTACCGACTAAAGCCGCAGTGCGGACAACTCGTCAAATTCTCATACTCATTGCCCCGATACAGGATGCAGGGGTTAGGGCATGCATCAAACTTTCTAAGCTTCATCGCCACTGGCCGGATCAGCTTCTTGGCCCGATAAGTATTGGCGGGCACCTTGTTAGCCGTTGGGTACGTGGTGGCAAGGTAGCTTAACAACTCATTGAAGCTAGTGTCAGACCAACCATGACGAGCCTTCAACATCAACATATGGAGGTTAAAACGGAGCGCCGTGCACTCCTTTGGACAATCGCCGCCGTCCTTATAGAGAGGATCAACTGCCGCCTGCTTCAACTCTCTGAAATTCTCCAACCACTTTAGGCAACCCAACACAACGTTGTCTTCATCGAAGTGTTTGACTAGATCTTCAACAAGCTGCACATCCTCGGGTTGGCTCATAGTATCCTGACCATCACCACCGTCGCCGGCTTCATCGGCCATGTCTTGCATTAGATCATCCACCATGATGTAATCACGACAACTGTTGTCACTGTCGGCTGGCGTAGCTGCTGCGGAAGGATCTTTATTCACCGGTGGTGCTGTCGTCGTCGGCGTCGAAGAGCTCACTCCAGATGCACCGCCACTCGCACCAACTCTTTCGCCGTGAAATGTCCAGACTGTGTAGCCCTCGACGAAACCATACATGATCAAATGAGTTTGCACCTCGCTGTCTCGGTGGGCTTTCAGGTTCTTGCAACGAGAACATGGACATATGGTTGTCATCCGCTTTAGTCTCTCATGGTGAGCTTTACCAACCGCAATAAACTTCCTTAATTCAAAGAGGTACCGCGGATCATTCACTCTATCGATTCGGTACATCCATTCCGATCTATCCATCATATCTGCGAATATTATCCATCACAATCAATATTAAATAAAGAAGAATTAGGAGAAATTGATGATTTTTACGTCCAAAATCATGAAAAAGAGAGGAAATGACGATGTGAAAGATGAAGCATGCATCTATGATGAATCTAAAGTTAAAGAAATACATGACATTATTTTTTCTATTAAAATTGATCTAGATCTAGATCTAGATCTAAAGAGAACTCTAGGTGATGGAAATAGAGAGAGAGGATGGAAGGAGAGAGGGAGAGCCTTTATGAACCTCTTTTGATGTCCTCCTCCCTCAAATCCAAGCCCTTCAACTCAAATCAAAAGTTTTCTCAAATTTTAGGGCAAAGCCTCCCCCCATGAGTTTTAAGAGAGGAAGACCCGTGGAGAAGATGGAGGGTCTGTGCTCTGTATTTGTACAGGCTTTACCGCGGCGGGCAACATAAAATGCCCGCCTCGGTAAATCAACTCTTTACCGTGGCGGGCAGTTTAAAGAGCCCGCCATGGTAAACCGTATTAACCGCGGCGGGCGATTCATACCGCCTGCCGTGGTAAATAACTATTTTCTACGGCGGGTAGGTAAGGTTGCCCGCCGCGGTAAACTAATTTCCCGCAGCGGGCGCCCCGGTGGCCGGCCTCGCTGGCCGGCCACCAGTTAACCGTGGCGGGCAAAAGAGGTGCCCGCCACGGAGCGCATTTTGACCACGCTGCGCAAATTGATTCCTGTAGTAAATCTATATTGATGGCTCTGAAGGGATTACATAATTTATGATGGCAAGTAAGGGATGCTTAGAAATTTTGATGGCATATAGGGGATTTTCTCATCATTTATAGAGGTGGCTTCTCAAAATGCTCGCCGCAGTTAGCCCTTGTTTAGTTCGAGAAAAGTTGAAAACTTGGCTACTGTAGCAGTTTTCGTTTTTATTTGGCAATTAGTGTCCAATCATGGACTAATTAGGCTCAAAACGTTCGTCTCGCAATTTCCAACCAAACTGTGCAATTAGTTTTATTTTTTATCTACATTTAATGCTCTATGCACATATCGTAAGATTCGATGTGATAGGTACTGTAGCATTTTTAAGAAAACTTTTCACGAACTAAACAAGGGCTCAATCATTGAGCCTTCCTCATAAAATCCTTTCTAGTACCGTTACCCTAGAAGCTTCTTATGGTTTGTTTGGTCGATCGTATGTCTCCTCCATTCTGGCTTCATATATATCCTAATAATAAAGAAGTTTATGCGGATGTACGCCTGAATGGGCATATTTAAAAGAATACACTCTCAGTCTTGCCCAATGGATAAGTTCAAAATGAGCTTAATTATCCATTCTGACAGAGTGGATGCAATCCATCATGTGTTGGTCCACGCGTCATCCAACTAATTATAATTGTAAAAGTCTAGAGTACTCTAGACTAATAAAAAATATGGCAATCACTAATCCTTCGACACGAGTATTGGCTAACCACAAACTTTGAACTCATATATGTGCCGGCATCCATTGTTTCGCTGCACTCTCTAAACGGTGTGGATCAGTTTTTCTGGCGTGTTACGTAAAAAAAAAACGAAGTTTTTCTGGCGTGTCTCATCGTGCCGGTTCTTCTGGCGTGTCTCGTCGTTTCAACAACCCGGCAGAGGTGATGGGTATGTTCACAAGGATAATACAGTACGTATATATTTTCAAACCTAGCTGCACCGATCACTACACGCGGGTTTAGTTGGCTGAAAGTTGAAAATTTGGCTATCGTAGCATTTTCGTTTTATTTAGCAAATAGTATTCAATCATGGACTAATTAGGCTTAAAACGTTCGTCTCGCAATTTTCAATCAAACTGTGCAATTAATTTTTTTTCGTCTACATTTAATGCTCCATGCTCTATACATATATCGTAAGATTTGATGTGATAGTTACTATAGCATTTTTTGAAATTTAGGGTGAGAACTAAACACGCGCTACCTTTGCTGGCTAACTACTCGCCCCTGACGGCTGACAGGCTGACGAGATTGATCACCTTTCGTTGAACCACGCCTCCATCAAGTAGGGGGTTAATAGCCTATACCACCGTCTATAGCTAGCTAGCTAGCTATAGAGCAAGTAGCACCGCCTTTCAAGCACGTTCATGGACGACATGGCATGCAAAAGTTGGTGATGCGTCACTTCTGAGCAGGATGCGTGTTCTCCTATACTATATGTGTATATATAATGGTATATATATGTATATGTCTGCATGCAAAAACCATCCATGTGCAATGCCCGTATTTTCTTTTTCGACTACATACACTAGTATATTATCTATCGACTACATATACTGGTATATATTTTTTTCGAATTCACTACATATATACCACATATATATACTAGTAGTATACATACGTGATACTACTGAATGTTGCACGTATGCGGTGCTCTCAAGTTGTTGGTCGCATTGGTTGGTCGGTCCCTCGTGGCAGTGAACAAAAATAGTGCATCCATGCCTACCTGCCTGCCTGTCAGTCTGCCACAACAGTTAAGCGCTCAGTTCCCGTGTCGCTTTTACGCCTTTGAAGTGTAGTACTAATTATTAATTAACAGTTTGATGCATGCTTTCTTTCCATAATTAAGCTCCAAGTAGCAGTATCAAATTACCCCTTGTTATGATGACTAGACACACATGACACACCCTGCAGATTTTCGGGCATACGATCCGTAAAATGACAAGAAAAATCTGCTACATTACTGAAACCAATGCAATACTGAATCTGAGAAACGACAGACCACTCGTGCAGCTTCCTCTGCTCCTTCCTTTCCTGCTCTGAGGGTCCAAATAAGCTGAAATCAATAACTAAACGTCATGTTTTTCAACAGCTTATTCTAACCGGTTTCTATTTATACTAAAAAATAGAAGCTAAATCAGACTGGTTTATTTTAACCATCGCTTTTACTCTATTTATGCAGCTCGGCTGAGAAACGTTTCCAGATAAGCTGTACCAACAACGACTGACTACACGCACACCGCCGCTGCCGCTCTTGGCCCAGACACGTGGGTCCTGCGCCACCGAGGTGCGCCTATGGTCTACTCCGGCGAGAGCCGAGAGGCGAGGGGAGGGGAGGAAAGCGTCAAAGCGAGGAGAGGAATCTAGGGGCAGTCCTCCTTTCTTTCCCTGGTCGTCATGGACACACACCAGCTTTCTTTCTGCATTTCTTTCACCAGCAGCTGCAGCACAGAGAGGGAGAGGGCCCTGCCACTGCCACACACGTGGGTGTGTAGTAGCAGTAGTAGGAGTTTGGATTTTGGGCTACCGTTGCACTTTTATTTTTATTTGGTAATTAATATTCGATCATAGACTATTATTTTTATTTGGTAATTAATGTTTGATCATAGACTAATTTGGTTCAAAACGTTCGTCTCGCAATTTCCAAATAAACTGTACAATTAGTTTTTTTTGTGACATTTAATGCTTCAGGCACATATCGTAAGATTCGATGTGATAGATACCGTAGTACTTTTTTGAGAATTTGGATGAGAACTAAACACGCGCTAGGACTTTGATCCCAGCTTTGTTGATTCCTGTGGCATACTACCACTGTTCTACTAGCTAGGGCCCCGTGCACTATGCTCAACAACCTGCTTAGAAATTATCGTCGGTTGTTTCTGGATTCATAAGTATGTCACTACACACATGCCACATGCCACATGCCACAGCCATGGTGGTTGGCCAACACGGTGCCATGCCCCTAAGACGACTAGAGGTATAGCTCCACTGTAGCAGGCCAACAGCCGTGTGGCCACTACTGTGATTGGTACTACTGCCAGCTTGGTGTAATACTGCGTGCTTCATCTGCAGGCGTGTGTGTGTGAGATGACCAGACCAGGCACAGGCACTAGTAGCCCTTTGGGTAGCCTAGCTGGTACACGAGGCTCATCATTGTGAAAGAATGAACAGCACCTTCAGCAGTCCATCTGTTGTGTCGTGTCATTTCTGATCATCGGATTCAACTCTACTAGTACTTCTTTTAATTAAGTTATTAGTTTGATAGTGATTTTTTTTTTGACAAGTGTTTGAGAGTGATTCGTAGCTAAATAACTAACTATAGCGTGCAGCGTATATCGGCCCGTTCGGTTTTTCCCATATTTAACTTGTTGACCTTGTTTTTTAATTAAAATAGTATTTTTTTCTCGTAACAATTTAGCTATAACAGTATTTTTCAAAATCAGTTTCAAGATTCACCGGCGGATGGGATCATTAGCTTCGCGCGTGATGCACTAGTTGGATGTATCGTTGCTAACGGATGGCCGGATTTGAGATTCCACCTCTTTTTTTTCTTCTTTTCGTGAAAAAAAGCTGTGTGGTACCTGTACATGGACCATATGTATACGTGGGTGTGACCAGTGGGCGACTTTATATATATGGAGGACATTATTTGGGAATAATTCAAGTGCAGATGGTCTAGATATATACTGATCACCGCCGAGACAGAATAATTCGAGTATTTTTTTTATTTTGATTAGTTTTTTAGGTATGCTCTACGTATGTAGCTACGCAATACACTTTCGGTCTGTACAATGGATTAGATAGGCATGCAGCGCATTATATATTATGCGTGCAATGTAGATGTATAATGTATTGCTGCATATGGCAGGACGGATTGTTGAGATGTTTGTTTTTTCTCCATTTGTTAGAAACATGATGTGAACTGTGGACCATGTTGGACCTATGGGCAACATGTATAATATATAGAGCTAGGTAGGGCGCTTTTAATTTGGGAATAATTGAAGCGTATGCACGTGATCTCTGGATACTACGTTGATCGATCAGCACTGAGACAAATTTGAAGCATTTAAGTGCCAGTAGCGGATCCAGAGCTTTTAGGAAGCCCGGCCGGTTTATGCTGTGTTTAGTTCGCGAAATGAAAATTTTTAGACGTCACATAAGATGTTTTGGGATATTGGAAGAGGTTTTTGGATACTAATAAAAAAATTATTACATAGCTCGCCTGGAAACCACGAGACGAATTTATTAAGCCTAATTAATCCACCATTAGCGCATGTTAGTTACTGTAGCACTTATGGCTAATCATGGACTAATTAGTCTTAAAACATTCGTCTCGCGATTTCCAACCAAACTGTGCAATTAGTTTTTATTTTCGTCTATATTTAATATTCTATGCATGTGCCGCAAGATTCAATGTGATAGTTTGGGGTGAAAATTTTTGGGAACTAAACCAGGCCTTAGTGCGTTAGCCTTTTTTTTAAGTAGTAGGTTAAATATAGGAGTACTCGTACGTCATTAGAGAGAATTGTGTATTTGGCACTAAAACAAATCGGTCTTTTATATTTGGCACTAGAAAATTTGAACTTTCTTATCTAGCATCGAGTTAAAATTTTCTTTCGTAAGTGGCACTGCTATTCATTTAGACCAGTAACGGTTAGCAAAATGACATAAATGCCCTTGATTATAGCAAAAGTCCATGGTGCTAAATAGGGAAAAATAAATAGACATGTTGTTAAATAAGAAAATCATAAATATCATAAATATACTTTGAACTAAAATATGGAATTTTGATAATTGAACACTGCAAATAAATAATTAATAACTTTTAAATTGGTAATAGCAGGTACAGATTATGCCCCTCACTCTTCCTTTCATCTCGGCCACAGATCAAGGATGCATGGCTCAGGATGGCTGCTGGTTGAAATACGTAACTTATATTTTCAAGGTATTTATCTTTTAGTTTTCTAAAAGAAAAGGAGAGTATACGCCGTCATCATAACATCATGCCTCAAGAGCAGAGCACACCGTGCATGGCTCGGCGGGCGTTTGACGTCGAGCGCACGTGGCCGGCGGAGCACGCGGCCTGGGCAACGTGCGGAGCTCGCAGCCTTGGCGGCGCGCGGAGCCCGCAGCCGGGGAGCTCACGGCCTGGGCGTTCGGTGCGCGGAGCACGCGGTCTTTGCGGAGCTCGCCCGACGTGCTGCTGCTGCTGCTCGCGGTGCACGAAGCTCGCGGCCTGGGCAGCGCGCCGAGGACGTGGCCGGCGCGAAGCGGGCGAACTGGGCGGCGCACGGAGCACGCAGACGGCGTGGTGGAGCGGGCGAGCCGGCGACATGGCCATGCGGGCAAGCAGCAGCACGTCGGTCTAGGAGCTCCGACGTCATGCAGCACAGTCATGCGGGCGAGCAGCAGCACGCCGGCCGTGTCCTCCGCATGCCGCCCAGGCCACGTCCTCCGCACGCCGCCCAGGCCGCGTCCTCCGCTCACCCGCGTGCTGCTGCTACGCGTAGGAGAGGCCGCGTTTTGCGCAGCACAGCGCCCGCTCGTCCCACGCCCGGAGCCAGATGACCGGCGTCGCGTCGAGCTCCAGCGCCATCGCGTCATCTCTGGACAAAGAAGCTGCTCGACGACGTCCTCCTCCTCGCCGAAACGCACGCTGCGCATGAATGGCCGTCGCGGAGCTCGCCCCGTCGCGTCCCCCGCGTCGCGGCCTGGCACTAGCGTTGGCGGGCGAGACCGCCCCGCCGCGCCCCCGCACTGCGAGCTGGGGCCAGCGCTGGCAGGCGAGTGACTCCCAGCGCGTCTGCGAGCTCCGCCCTGGATGCCTCGAGGAACCTGTGTTGCTTGTCGTCGGCGAGGCAGAGCAGCGACACCTCGCACGCCTCGTGCGCGTCAAGCGACGGCAGCACCAAGGGGCGGAAGTCCATGAGGCTTGCGTACTCGGTGAGCAGGTGCAGCATGTAGTTGTAGACGGCGTGCATGCGGAGGCCCTGCACGAGCCGCTGGCCGCGCAGGCCGACGCACTCGGCCTCGTTGGGGTTGGCGTTGCCCCAGTCGACGGCATCCCTGATGGACTCGCACATGCCCATCTCCGTCACCGGCCAGTAGTTCACCCGGGGCTCCAGGCCCCGACTGAAGAAGTCCTGGTACCGCGGTTCGATCAGCAGCGCCATGGATCCACACGACAGGATGTACTTGAGGCTGACCGACCACGCGAACCCCTCCGCGTAGATCTTGTACCGCCACGCCTCCGCGAGCTCCTAGGCAGGAGACGAGCCGCTGGCCGCGAGAGTATAGAGGGGCATTTTGGTACTTCGGAAAGAAACATGATAGGGTCAACGCAGTTAACTGACGGATAGATGCACTAAATGGACGGTAGTGCCATTTATAGAAGAAAATTTTAACTCGATGCCAAATAAGAAAATTCAAAATTTTTAGTGCTAAATAAAGAAACTGATTTGTTTCAGTGCCAAATACATAATTGCCCCTTAAATTTAGTGGTGTCCAACACTGACACGCCCGTATAGAGGCCTAGGGTCGCCGGGTCCTGGATCCGCTAACGCTAGGTCCATAATTCAAATGCAATATTATTATTATTTTTTTGAAAAAAATTCTGCGGTGAGTACCCAGAACACTGATGTTATACAACCTAACAAGCGTTTAGATGCCATGGCGTCTAGTATCCAGTACTACTGCCATTAACCATCGTTCATCAGACCGCAAACTACTAGTATTGCTCGGATCTCCTTTTCTTTGCGAACGGATTGGAAGAAGATGGCTGTGTGCTGTGTACTACAAGCGCATGCACCGCCGTGGCGTTCAGACATCAGAGGCGCGGCGCGCGCGGCTGCACACTGCACTCTGCACGCGTGCAAGCATGGAACAGCCAACAGTCACTGACCCACACGCTGTGGCTGCTGAGCTCTCGTCAGCTATTCAGTTGGCCCTGCCATGGAGATGGAGGTCGGGTTCCGGACGCCGGGTAGGTCGACCTGGTCGTGCGTCCATCAATAATGGCGGTGGTGTGGTGGACGAAACAAGAGCAAGGAAGCGGGGCAACGGACGGGGGGAGACGAGCGCAGAGCAGGAGCAGGAGCAGGAGCAGGAGCAGACGAGCAGTAGCAGTCCGGAGCGGGCGAGCGGCCGGCCGGCCGGCGACAAGTCCGGGCCAGGGTGGTGGTAGTAATAAGTGCGGCGCAGTGAGTTGGTACGCCTGGACGCTGCTCCACCCGCTCGTGCGCCGAGGGCGATGGAGCCTGCGTGCCTGCACCCATGACTCCACGAGGGGGGGGAGGCCATGGCTGGTCGGTCAGTCACTCTCAGTCTGCGCCTCCGAATCTGCCACTGCCCAAGGTCATGTGCTGAGTGCTGCTGAGCCAAAAGCGGCGACGACCAGCGCAGCGCCGCCGGTGTGGCCGGCCAGGTGTGCGTGCGTCTGCGTGGCTTCCGCCTCCGCACGGCGGATGATTGTGGCAAAGTGGGGGGTGGCGGTGCACATGTAGGGTCTCGGGATGGCCCTCGTGAGGCCCATCCGGGCGGAATCAGCACCAATCACTCTTTCGGCCAGCATACACTGACGGAAAGTAGCCCACCGGCTGGCCCTTCCTTTCTCGTTTCTTTACTTTTAGCCAAACGGGCTGTTGGGCTGTTATTTGGGCACGCACGGCACAATCATGTGTCCACCGCGGCAGCCTTCTCGGCCCTTGTGTGCTAGTCCGTCTGGCTCCGGCATGTTTCAGCCCAACAAAAGTATGTATGTTTTGGTTCAGTTAGCTTCACTGTTCTATTGTCAACCTTATTTCATTCGTCATCAAATACTGCACTGATAATGTAATTCAACTATTTCACGATTTTTCTTTATTACGTTCTGTGGTATTTCTAGCATTTTCATTGTTCCACAAACGCTATATTTTACTTTGTTCCATTGCAATTTCAGTTGCCCCACGTGTACAATTTTTTTTCCATGTTTATATTGAACGTCCTAAATAAATTATATAATAATATTAATCAATGATTTTATAACAGTGGCTGCACATCCATAATGTTTAGTGGTTCATTGCGTGCGAACGTTTTCTCTTACGGACCGGTGCTGGACCGCTCAACCAGCACTAATATCGGATCAAGTGCAGAACACAAGATCTCCCGGCCCTCATGCGCAGACAAGTAGCCCAACGACTAGCCTTTGCTCACCCTTTTCTTTTTGGAAAAAAAATCTCTTTTTTTTTATCTCACTGAACTGTCGCGGTGCCTTATTCCGCCTCGAACTTTAAAATTGAACATCTTATCCCCCTTAACTCCTAAAATCATTGAAGTTATATCCCTGTGCTGAACTGGTTTCAGGTGGTTTCGTAGTTTTATTTTTATTTTCTTTTTAAAAATGGGTGAACATCTGATTTAAAAATGTCTAAGATCTAAAAAGTCTATAGAAATAGAATGGGACACTACAAACTCAAATAAATTGTTTTTGAATTTTATTGGCGGATGATGTTAGAAAGGTAACTACAAAAATTGTAGTGTGTTAAATAATGACAGTCTGTCTCCAAAGAACATACGATAGCTATGAAGGTGGCGGCGCATTGAGTCCGATTGGCGGTATTGTTAAGGGGACCCTAGCTATGAAGGTGGCTACCAAAAACCCTAGTTTATGATCTCCTTCTGCTGGGGTCTCTATTTGCACGTCGAGGCTTGTAATGCAGACTCGGGGAACTCTTGGTGGCAGTGGTACAAGATCTTTGGTGAGTAGCACTACTACAGAAAACTTTAATGAGGCGGGCAAAAGCGCTTAACCGAGGCGGCCAAGCCAACCGCCTCGGTCCAAAGGTCACGGTTAATCGTGGCCTTAACCGAGGCAGTTGGCCAACCGCCAACCGCCTCGGTTAATCGATGAACTGAGGCGGTCGGCATAAGATAACCGCCTCGGTTAACGCTATTAACGGAGGCGGTTGAGTTAAGTAGCCCGCCTCGGTTAATAATTTCATGAAATAAAAAAAGCCCACCGAGCCCGATACCACGTGCCGTCGTTGCCCGTGGTAGGATCCGCGCCGCTGGTGGCCGAATCCGTTCGTTGGTGGCTGGATCCGCGCCCCACCGCTGCTGGTGACTTGATCTGCGCCCCTGCCGCCTTCGGTGGTCGGATCCACCGCCGGTGGACCGTTGGAGGCCGGATCTGGTGGACAGTTGGAGGCCGTATCCGTCCTCAGAGGAGAGGGAGGGCCGCCGTCGCTGGTGCGGGCCTCCCCGCGCGCCGCTGCTATGTGTGGTGGCCGCCGCCGCCGGAGGGACCTAGCCTGTGCGCCTCCTCCTCCCCGCGCGCCTCCTCCTCCCCGTGTGTGCATGGAGGGATGGACCGGAGGGAGAGACCGCCGAGAGAGGGACCAAAGAGAGAGACGAGAGAGAGAGAGAGAGAGGGACGGACGAGAGACGGACGAGAGAGAGTGGAACGGACGAGGGAGAGTTATTTTCACTCTGTTGCACTCGTGGCCCGCCAGCCCCACTTTCGGATCACTGACGTGGAGTAGCACACAGATCATCCCAGTGCGCAGCACATTTGTGCTTTCTCATTCTGACCGACACACGGGCCCCACTCCTATGTGTGCCCGCGCCTCGAGGTTTGAACGCAGCGTTGAATAACCGAGGCGGTTGCGTTATAATGCCCGCCTCGGTTAATAGGCATTAACCGAGGCGGTTGCATTATAATGCCCACCTCGATTAATAGGCATCAACTGAGGCAGTTGGGTTATAATGCCTACCTCGGTTAATGTATTAACCGAGGCGGTTGCATTATAATGCCCACCTTGGTTAATGCCAATTAACCGAGGCAGTTGCGTTATAATGCCCGCCTCGGTTAATGTATTAACTAAGGCAATTACATTGCAATGCCCGCCTCGGTTAATAGGCATTAACCAAGACGATTATATTATATTGCCTTTCTCGATTAAGCATTAACCGAGGCGGTTGCTTTGCCGACTGTCATGCCATGAATAACCGAGGCGGGTAGCCGACCCGCCCGCCTCCGAGGCCATTTTGAAAATGCCTCATAAAAGATTTTGTGTAGTAGTGTAGATTGCCTACCCAAAGCCTTGGTTTCAGGAGTGGCGTAGTCACGAGGTGGATGGAGGCGTCCTTAGCAGAATGGGTTCACGCGATGGCAGACGATGATAATGATGTTGTGGATGATGCGACCCAAACATAGATCGGTGGAGGCAGAGCAGACAATGGCTCATTTGTGGGGGGGGGGGGGTAAGAGCCTGATTGGTTCTCTAGCCCTAATGCTGATGAAGCAAATGATAGGCAGAGGACCTGATGCAGAGGATGAAGAGGAATTTGATCTCGATGCCGAAGGAGAAGGTTCGGCTAGGAAGTAGCTCGTGATCGCATACTCGGGCCAACCCTACAACATGAAGGTCCTCTTCACGGAGATGAGTAGAGCCTAGGCCTGTAGGATACCATGGAGGCGCGGCCTCTTACTGAGAACTGCTTTGTGTTAGAGTTTGATTCGGAGAAGTTGTTCAAGTTCATCACCAAGGGCGGACCTTGGAGCCACATGGGGGATGCCCTCATTGTGGTACAAAATGATGTCTTCTAGAGGCCATAAGAGATTATCATTAACAAGATCGGCTTATGGGTGTAGTTCCATGATGTGCCCATTCACCTTATGACTAAGGCCTTCACCCATGGTCCTAGTTGATGATTTCTTAAGAGTTTGCTTGATGTTCCCTTTGGGAGATGCACTAATTCAGTGCTTTGTGGAACAAAGGGTCAAAGGTCAGGGTTTACTAGCGTTTAAGGTGACATATGAAAATGTCCCAAATTGATCTATCCGCAGTTATTTATATAGGCTTGCTAAGCAAAATGATCTATCTGTTGTTATGTATCATGATTTGATGATGGATAATGTCGACGAGGTGACCAACAAAAAGAATCAAGGCTCTCAAGGATATGGAGAAAGACAAAAGCTCGACTTGCCCAGGCATACAACAAGAAAGTTTAAAGCAAGTCATTCCAAGTGGAGATTTAGTGTGAAAAACCATACTACCGTTTGGGACGAAGAGCAACAAGTTTGGCAAGTGATCACCAAGTTTGGAAGGTCCTTATAAAGTGAACAAAGTGATATTTGGGAATTCATATTTGCTGGAGCATTGCAAGGTGATAGTCTCCCAAGAGCAATTAACGGGAGGTATTTGAAAAATATTTCCTAAGTGTTTAGCAAGAAACCTAGAGTGCTCTCCAAACATTGGTCGATACAATGTATCGCTCTTAGAACAAATATGACCGATGTATACATGGCCCTTAGATGCTAGATAGCCAACACGTTAGACACCATTGCCATTTAGTGTTTTTATGTTTTCATGTTCATACAATATTCACCTAAAAACAGGGAGCATATGTTGACATGCAAAAATGTACCAACACGGAGTATGGGCAGTAATAACATGTTCCTTGCATCAAGGAGGTGTTGGAAAATATTTGGTGCAACACATTTCAAGCACAAAGCAATGCAAAGAAAAGAAGAAGATGGCGTTACCATGCTAGAACCAACTAGGTCCGTGAAAATCGCCCTATGTCCGAACAGAGTTCGTTTTCAAATCTGTTTTGGATCTATTTTTGACGTATAATACTTGGAGAACACGTTCTATACTTGTTTTATACTGGCATAAGATCACCCCCTCTATATAAACAAGAGGATCACAGCCGATTGAGTATATAACTTCTAATCATCAAAATCAGAACGAATACCCTCTTTTGTCCTACTTTCCCTCTACCTTACTGCTTGTCATGTCTCCCAACAGGATTTGGCAGCGTTCTAGGTGGCCTTATCGACCCTAGTACACTCTCCATGTGCTCTTCCCCAATGGGTCTTCCTGTAAGGTGTTTGAGAGTCTACCACGTGAAGAACAGGCTTAACATCAGCCTAACCGATCCGTCGGTCGGTTTCCTTGATCTGTTGTATTCTTGCTGTGATCTAGGTTCTTTGCAACCTCAGGTGTGCTAGGCCTTGCTGGTGTGTGACCCAATCAGCTGTCAACAAAATGCTTTTTAGCTAATTGATGCAGCACCCCAAGGAGATTATGTGGATTGACCTCCCCAAGGCGGTGCTAGCGAAGGATGTTGATGGACCAAGGATCAAGACGTTGGTCCAAGGCTCTGATATCATGTGAAAAATAATTGGAACAGCTTGGCATGCCCTTAGGCTGCTGCTCGTGTTTATTATACTAGCAAATATGCCCGTGCGTTGCAACGGAAGAAAAACCAGTCTTAAAAACATAATGGGCAATGATTATTATGATTTAATTCGTTGTCTTTTCTATACATGCATGGAACAAAATAAAAGACATCTTATCTCACAACACGGTTACTATTAGTAAATGAATTATAAGGGTTAACTTAACGTAAATTTCTAGAGTGTTTCACAGTGTCCATGAGCACTCGAGCACACGTGGGAAACCATTTCTTGTCTCTATTTTCTTCGATCTTGCTGCTTGGGAGAGGCGAGCATCCTCACGAAGGAGAGCTCGGTGCGAGCTCTTCCAAGTCCCTTGAAAAAACGCTAACCTGTGAGCTTCCAGAGTAGTTCCTGCTAGAGCACCTCGGCGTGGCGTTAGTCTGCAAGCTCAGCGAAGCGGGTCATGGTGGAGCCCCTTTCAACACGAGCGGGGCCCGACATTGTGGGTTAAAGGGATCTCTGGCCGCCCAGAGTGCAAGAATGGTGGGTCCTAGTGTCAAGGTGTTAACTACGGCGCGATAGGCTTGAGGCGACGACGACCTTGTTGCTATGTGTCAGGCCGTTTCAAGCGTCCACCTACCATGGCCACCATGAGGTCCGCGACGCATAGCGCGGTGGACGAGCGTTGCGACAGGCCAGCGGCTTGGCCGTAGCGGCTCAACCCTGGCTAACAGCTCGGGCGAATGTTGCGACGGACCCAGCCCTGGTGACTGCGATGCCAGGACATAGCATCAAGGTGATGACAAGTTTATGTCGTCCGATTTTATTTGTAGTCATCTCAATTTATTCTAGATTTTCTCCTTGTTTACCTCGCTCTGATAGGTCCGTGTAAGACTCGATTTGAAAAAGATTTGCAAGACATCACTACCGAAAACGTCAAATTTACCGAGTGTTTTTATGTTTGCCGAGTGTATTCTATCGGGCACTCGGCAAACAAGTGATTTGTCGAGTGCTTCCCTAAAAATACTCGAAAAAAAACACTCGGTAAAGAGGAGGTTTGCCGAGTGTCAAAAAAAAACTCGACAAAAAGGGGTTTGTCGAGTGTTTTTTTATTGACACTCGGCAAAGAAATAAAATCTTTTTTTCTAGAAAAAAGGAGCAGAAAAAAAAATAAAAAAACCCTTTGCCGAGTGCCCAGATCTAGAACACTCGACAAAGGAGAAAAAATCTTTTTTTTTTCTGTGAACGAAGGAGAAAAAAAATAATTTTTTTTGTCGAGTGCCTAGATCTAGAACACTCGGCAAAGAAATAAAAAATATATATATATTTTTAAAAAAGAACAAAAATAAAAAAACTTTACCGAATATTCAGATTTAGAACACTCGATAAAAAAATAAAAATCTTAAAAAAAATTAAAAAATAAAAAAAATCACTTTACCAGTGCCTAAATCCAGGACCGTCGGCCAACGACAAAAATCCACTTAATAAATCGGCCCGCCACTCCTGCTTGCTCGCTCCCCTCCGACTTATCCTTTCCCCAACCCGCCATCGAAGCCAGGCCAAAAAAAAAAAAAAAAAAGAAGAAAGAAAAAAAAATCCCCATCCAACCTCCATTGCCTCGCCGACTCCGCCTCGCATGCCTGCATCGCCGCCGCGACGGGAGCAGCCACCTCCACCGGCTGTGCCACGGCGGCGCGACGCGGCACCGCACCAGCGCCGACGCGACGTCTCCCCGCAGCGACGCAGCCGCGAGTTCGCCCCGCACCAGCGAGCCTGGGGCGGCCCCAGCACATAGCAGCGCCGGATCTCGCCCACGCATCAGCTGACGAAGAGGCGGCAGGCCAGCGAGGCAGTGCCGGCCGAGAAGATGGTGGCGCTGGATCTCGCCCGTTCACCTGCTGAGGATGAGGCGGCGGGCCAAGGAGATGGTGCGGGTCGACGGCCAAGGAGGCGACGGTAGCCATCGTCGATGTCGGGGCCCGGTTGATAGCCATCGTCGACGTTGGGGCCAGGTGAGGGAGTGCTTTTCGACTCTCCGAGCCTCTGGTGTGAGTGTTTTGAACGTGTTTGTGCCTTTCAGGTATTTGATGAAGTGGTGGTGCCGTGCTCTGTGCCTTCGTGCAGCGATTTCGCGGGCGAGCACGGCAGCCTCGACGGAGCCCCGGCTGCGAGCAGCACCAGCTCCGTGCGTTTGAGCCGAAGCGGGTCAGAGGTGGTGCTCTCCGGCATTCACCGGCGTCGGGGGCGGCGGCCCGGTCCACGGCGCACTTCGGGCCTGGTGTGCTTCTGCTGAATGATTATTGGTTTGCATCCACAGGAGTTGACTTCCTTGTGTCCGGATAATTATTATTTTTTTGGAAAATAGGTTTGCCGAGTATATTTTGAAAAACACTCTGCAAATTAATTTTTTGTTTTGCCGAGTGTTAAATTTGACACTCGGATAAAAAACACTTGACAACACAGATGCCGTGTGTTGTATGCCGCATGTTATACTCGGAAAGCAGTTGCCGAGTGTTTTTGGGCCTTCGCCGAATGCTCCTGCCACTCGATAAAACTACTGTATCCCGTAGTGCATGATCTGTGTTGCTTTTTTATTGGAATGCTAAATCCATGTTTGTTTACCATTGATTTTATGTATTTATTCCTTCTTCTACTCTACGTTTGGATTGGAACGCCTACATCCTTTTCTTCTACACTACGTTTTCTCGATTTATTCCATTTGATTTCCTGTTGGAAAAATAGGGGAGAAAAATTGAAAAAAAGAACTCATGTATAGAACTGAGCGGCGGAGGAAACGGAAAAAGAAGGAAAAGAAACAGGAGAAGGACGCGTAGATGGGAACGCCGGATACAATAGTGGTTAACGGAGAAAAAACGGACACGGTTTTCCGAGGCTGATGACAGAGACCGAGTTATTTTAGTATTAAGTTGGACAAAAAAATTATTTATGGTAGAAATTTTGCCTCTTTAATATTACGGCTACACGCACGTGTTTAAAGTTGTGGTAGACTACATCTTAAATATATATTAGAGAAAAAATTAAGATTTTTAGATACTTGAGGTTGTGGTTTTAAAATTATTTTTTATACTTACCAGACCATAACCTTAAGGCGTGAGTAATATAAACATAACTATTATATATTTGTTAATTTACCCAAAGTATTGTTGAACCCACAATTTTTTTCATATTTGCTATTCCTCAGTCGCCTGAATTCTGGGCTTGTCTTCAGGCGACGCCTCCGATGGAGCTTGCGATCCGTGCGCTCGTATGCTTTTGTATTGGGTCCGTGGCTTTGTTTGGTTCTTATTGGGTCCGATCGAGCTCGACTGCACCCGCTAACACCGATCGAGCTCGCCGCGGACCTCCCCCATCCCACGCCACGGCAGCGCCGCGAGCGCCCACTGCCGCCCGCGCTGGCATCTCCCTCTCTCCCTTCCCCATCTTCTCACTCGGAAGCTGTCGCCGCCAGCTCGGTCACTCGGACGAGCGCCCGCCGCGTGTAGCCCCCGGCCGGCCTCGGATTCCGTCGCTCCACGACAAGCACCCCAGCTTCAAATGCCGTGCCTGCGCCCCGCCTGAAGATGCTGCCCGCAAGATGCCGCCCACGGCTCGCTCGTCTCCGCCATAGCTTGAGATCGGCACCTACCTGCGTTCGCCGCACGCTCCGTTGAGGTTTGTTGCTTGAAAATCCCTTGTCGCTGCTGATTCGATTTGGTCCTCTTTGATTTTGTTAGTGGTTTCGGTTTGGATTGCTTGTAAGAAGTGGATTCGTAGCTAAGTTGAGCAATGGTGCTTGCTGACCTGTTTTTAGGGGTGAGCTCATATGTTTTTTAGTTAAATGTCGATCTGTAGATCTAGTTTTGCATGATGAGGTTGTTGGTATAATTGTTTCAAACGGAGAGGGAGGAGGTAGAACGGGGAAGAACCGCCTAGAAAGATTCTATTCTGAGCGCGTGACACCTCACCTCCTTGTCCATTTGTATCGAACAGAAGCTAGCCCAACTGAACCCTGTTGCACATCCACTGATCCACATCCTGCTCGCTTGCTCCCATCCTTTCTTCTGTAGTCCCCACTGATTTCCGTTACGCTTCTGGAGGAGTAAAACTGATGCAGTTCAGATCAGGGCTAGGCCGAGCTAGAGGTAGAAGTGTCAATGGATCCATGGATACACCATCGGCCAGTACTAGTAGCAGAAGGCCACAGGTAGATGTAGAGTGTGGCATGGTAGCTGCATCTACCAATTATTGATTGGCTTGAACTCTTCTCCTCCTCTCCAACTCCAACTCAATGAGATGCAGCAGCTGCAAACTGCTTCTGCTTGCTGGTTTTGCTACGATGGTCGGGCAACGGCAGGACCAGCCAGCCATTATGCTCCGGATTACTGCTCCTGGCAGCTCTGTTTCTTTGTGTTTGGGCAACGAGGAGAATCCAGGAATGGGCATCCTCGTTGGTATCTCTGAAATCGGTTTCTTGCTCTTTGAACAAGTAGTATCACGAGTTCATCTGAAGCTGAGCGAGCGGCAGCAACTCTGTGCTTTGTGTTCTCTGTTTTCAGGCGGTGACAGCTGAGGAAAAATATATATGCATACAGAATATGATTTTATTGTCCCTTGGATTTTATTTACAATTTTAGAAAGAATAGATAGCAAACTATAGATAATGTATATTTGTTACGAAATAGTGATTAACGGAAGCAGAACCCTGACTTCAGATTTATATTAACTCCTAACTATAGTTAAATATATTCAACATGGGGTCTGGATTATTAAAGTGACGCCAAACAACATGGACTGTATATGCAAAATCAGAAGTGCATAATGACAATGGATAGGACCAAGGATCACACATTCTTTACCAATAAAACAAAGATCATACATCCTGAAATAAGTATCCTATCTTCAAATACTGATATTTTGTAACTTCCCAGCTGAGCTCATTGGCTTATTCCTACAAGTTCATGTAACTAAACCCTACAATCTGTCCCTACCAAGTTTAACCAAACACTTCTAGCTGAAATTGACAACCTGCATATAGCAAGGTGTTATCTTATTATAGGAATATAACATGATTACTACTATCGGAGCATTTTCTGATAGGACATTTATCTGATAAGAAGGTATGTCTAGGTAGATGAGACAAATAGGAAAGCTTTTTGGTTTTTATGAGCTGAGACTCCTAACATACTGTAGCTTCATGTATTATCCTCAAAAAATGTTCTCTGCCTTTCATGTAAATTGTTCATAAACCAAAAGAAAGAAAACAAAATAAATGGTTAAACCATTTGCAAAACATGCATAGAAATACATCTATCTCAACAAAACTCTGTAGTGTCTTTAAACGAAAGTCCATGGAAGAGCACCTTTTTTTTATAGGAAAGAGGACCTTGCTGCTACTGAGCTACCATAGCATTCATATGGTACAGGAACTTATGCAGAAAAAATACTGTGTTTCTGATCTTCCAGCAAAACAGATGGAAAAAGAATTGGAGCAAGTACCTCTTACCAATAAATGTATTGGATGAGGTTAGTGATCACAGTAAACAGAAATTGGTATGTTCAGAGTATCAGGGCCCGAGAGACCTTAACATGTTCAGAGTTTCAGTTTGAGATCCCGAGGCATAGAACAAATGCAATTTTAAATTTAAACCAAGAGCAATCCATAGACAAACCAAACCTATTATGCATGAAGAAATCAGCATCGAGTACCCATGAAATTCAGAGTTTCTCCTTTGTTGTTATGTTTTTAACTGAATCTCTGTTGGTGTGTGGAGTTTAACTGTTCGTTTCTCCTTCTTGTGTTATATAAACTGAACACGGTGCCTTTTTTTTGTTTGGATGCATGTTTCAGCTCTCTGCTCAGCTATCAGAAGTGACAGGCGTAATGAACCCTACTGGGGATAGTTTCTCGTGGGCGCTCTAAAGGATTCAGAAAGAGGAATCGACCAGCTCTCAAGGAATGCAACATGAAGCTTGCGGTGGTGCTCGGCGTGCTCAATGAGTGCTTCAACCCAGTGAAGGATGGGTGGACAAGGATTGACATGCTCCACCAAGCTGTGTATAGCCTTGGGTAAGTCTTTTTGAGTCAGAGTGAGACGTGCACATTTTTGTACTGACCCTGAGATGTCATTCAGTTATATATTAGGTCTTGATTCTGTCGCTTATATAGAAGATGTTTCTTGCTTGAACGAACAGGTCTGAATTTAAATGGCTAAGCTACGAAGGGTTGTACACCATGGTTCTGAAGAAGCATGGAGAGATCGTTTCAGCAGCCATTGCGGAGGTTTGTACACCAGCTGAATTTTGAATAGTTGTAGTCTGTAGTATCCTCTTCTTGGCTCCTCTTCTTGGCTGTTGTAGTAGAATAGTAGGAGCTCACATCTTTTAACTGTGTGTTGCATATACTGTACAAGAAAGCTGTGTTTAATATCCATTTCTTGATTGCACATTTATAAATAGTAAATTGCACACCTAAATTTCTGCAATTATGGTGTTTAATATGTGCAATATCCTGTCTTTAGATATAACTTTCCCACTATTTTGTTTTCCTTTTCACATTTGATTAAGCAGGAAAAACATATATTCAGAAAGCTTGTGCTAAGAAAACTCTTTACTTTCAGAGTCCAATTGTACTATCATTTAGATTGTTTGATGATGAATAATATTGCTCTAATGCTCAGGTTTTTTAATAACTGAACGGAACTGTTGCAGAGTTGGACCGGTATACAAGATGAGAATTGTCACATGTTTCTTCCAAGACAATTACATAAATTAAACTGGACTGCACGCTTCCTTTTGATTGGTAATTTGCACTTCCATATGTTGTTCCTTGTTTTCTCAATTGTTGACTTTTCTCTTCTTAGTTTTCTTTGTTACACGTACACTGCCATTGTTGTTATCAACTTCTCCTGCATCATAATATCAATAGAATTAGATAAATATGCATACAATTCAAATCTTCTATACTTCAGCAGACTTATGTCCTCATATATATGTACCATGTAGTCCTTTTGTTTGATCCTTGCATTGTTGTTTTACAGGTCACTTCAAGAAAATAGACTGATTGGCAAAATTCCAGAAGTGATTAGCGTCATGTAGGCTCTTGCTGTCCGGTGAGTACAAAAAGAGACACTTGAATCCATGCTTATTGATCTCTTTATCTTTACTAGCCCATAATGAAATCTTTTGTCCGAAATTGTTTCTCAGAGACCTTAGCGAGAATGAACTGGTGGGGCTGGTTCCTCCTATACTTGGCAACCTATACTACACAGGCAAACTGTTAGTATCATCAACAATATTCTTCTTTCCCAAACCTATAACATGATTGATTTTTGCAATAACATCAGTCTTCAGTGTAGTTAAAGTCACAAACCAGAAGTGGAGTCCTGACAGCAGCCGGAACATTTTAGGTGATGGCTGGTTTCTATGTGATATATAATTTTCTTACATACAGAATACTCAAATTTGAGTTCACAAAACGGTAGAGCTTGGAAAATATGCTCAAGCTACTTTCCAGTAGTTTTGGTGCAGTACTATAGAAATAAGATGCATCCACAATATACTACTGAATTTTGAAGTGCTCTGTTACTATTAATATCTGTTGTTGATGAAAATCAAACAAATAATACATTCAGTTACATAATTGCAATCACCAACAATGTAAATTACAGCTATTGGGTACTGCAATTGTAGTTCTTAGCATGTGCAATTGATCCTTATTAGCCGTACCACGCCCATTTGCTATTCTTGTTGCAGTATCTGAACTTGACTCTCTTTCTCTTTTGTTATGCAGTACATTCTGAGGGTAGGTGAAGGACAAGCTGCCCAGTGCATCAGCGGATTCATAGCTATGGATGTACCAGCACACTGTGGCCCCCTCTGGTAAACTATGCACCGCTAAGCTCCTTATCCTGGCTCTCACGATTGTTAATCTTTGCGCATAACGTTTAGCAGCTTGTTTTTAGTAGTTTCTTGTGATTTGTGCTAACACACCTATTCCTTTGTTTATTGTGATTTGTGCAAGCCCACACCAAATTTTTGTCCTTGTCATTTCATAGAAAAAAAATTGTTTCTTTATGATTTGTGCTAACAAACCTTTTGCTTTGTTTATTGTGATTTGTGCAAGCCCACACCAAATTTGTCCTTGCCCTTTCATAGAAAAAAATTGTTTCTTGTAATTTGTGCTAACACACCTTTTGCTTTGTTTATTGTGATTTGTGCAAGCCCACACCAAATTTTGTCCTTGTCCTTTCATAGAAAAAATTGTTATTTATGATTTGTGCCAACACATTTAAGCTATTTGTCTTTGTCATAGTATAGAAAAAAAATGTAATTTGTTAATTGTGATTTTTGCCAGCACAGTCAACATTTTTGTCCTTGTCTTTCCATAGAAAAAAAATGTTATTTGTGATTTGTGCCAACACATTTTAGTTATTTGTCTGTCATACTATAGAAAAAATTGTAATATGTTTATTGTGAAAATTGTAATCACTTACACAAAGGAATTGTATCTGTTGATTTCCGGACGGACCAAACAGAAATGAAATTTCAGTAGTACTCCTAGCTAATAGATTACTCGCAAGTTGCTTTCAGTGATTCTAGGAAGAATTTCTCGCATGTCTGTTTGGCCTGCAAGAAATTGGCGTGGTGAATCTGGATAGAATATGTAGTTGTTGTTTAGGACTGCAGGTGGGATACGTCAATGAATCTGGACAGAAATGTAGCTTAAGTTAATTTCGTGCAATTTTCTTTCAGAACCAAAAACGGAAGGTATACCAATGAACTTGCATGTAGGAGTAATAAGAGTGTATAAAGCTTTAATGAATTCAACGCATTTTCTGACTAATCCACACATAGTGGTTGTGTGCTTGTTTTAGGATGTTGTCAAGTAGGACTTCATTCATTCACCGCTAACTCCTTTGTTGATGCAGTACAACATCTGACAAGAAACTGAACTGCTCATTTTAATGAAGCCAATCTTGAGATGAGGGACAGTGACCCAGAGGCGACACTTGAGGCAGACCTGAAGGCGAGCGAGAGCTTCCTGAACCAGAGAACACTGCAGCTAGAGAGCTATGAGATGTCCCAGCACATGCAGGAGCAACACGCTACAGCTTGGCCTTGTGATCTCGCTGGTAAGCATGCTCAAGCACTCAAGATCCTTGTTGACATATCAATAAATGTTGATCTCTATTAAGTTTCATACTTCTGCAGCCTACGTCATGATACGGTCATTTTATCACTACTACTTAATCTCACTAATGGCATTTAAGGATAGTTTCTGACAGTTTGTCAAGAAACACAATGTCTGACTAAAAACTGAATTTCCTGGCTGATTTCGAGATAAATCCTCGTCATTAGTCACAAGCATAGATGTGCTTTTATTTATTAATTGTAATGATCAATTTAACCACAAATACTAAACACAAGATGTCTACATTACTTCAGATCTAGTGGAATTACTTATATGGTTTATCTTCTCTTGATTGTTGCAGTATTTGGTGAAAACATGATAGATGATAGTTATCAAGATGTCAACATCGATATATCTTCTGTGGTGATCGAGCAAATGAAGAAGAAATACCACGATAAGCCAAGTTAAATGTCTGATCTTCGTATAGGAAAAGCAACAGTATAATTGCATTATCAACAAGTACTAGTTGCACTATTTGAAATGTGCAATTTTCGTATTTATGTTTTGAAATTTTCAAGATCATACTCATTGTGCCTTTGTTTGCTCAGAATATCTTAATATGTGAATCTTGTCGGGTGAGACTATGCAGTGATCCTAGTGTTCCATATTCTGTGGACTTCACATGCACGAGCTGGGACATTTAACTTGTAGCAGGGGGTTTAAGTGGGACAAATTTATGTGTTTTTGGTTCACTGTGTGAAGCCCAGTTCAATGTGAAGAAATAGACCCATGTTTATTCATTCGGTACACCTCTAGCAAGCTTAACGGGTTTTTTGGACCCGTTAAGGAGTAGATCTATGTTCTGAGTTTGGTTGCGGACCCGTTTTGTCTGCTTGCGGACCTGTTTTGTCTGCTTATCAATAGAAACCGCTGGATGACGATTGTCACCGCTGGATGCTAATCTGACAGCTACAAGCCGTCGCCTGAAAACATTGTATATTTCAGGCACCTGAAATATAGCGTCTCCCAATTTTTTTAGGGGATTGTTGAACCCACAATTATTGGGCAAAACCAGACAACACAAGGTACGCGTGACCTATAGTATGCTCAAAAGAATAAATACTGCTCAGATATATGGCTATCGAGAATAAGAAAGAATATGTAAGTATTATTAGGCAAAGAGAATTTATAATTATATCATGAATTTTTTATATTGGTGCATTCGAATTTGTCAATGCCATTTTGGAAACCCGGCCATAGTCCGTAACTTTGCACGTAGTTACATTGACGCTCTTGATTCTAGCCCGTCTTTTCTCTTTGTTATCATGAGACATATTCCAATACTTCTTTTTACACGGCCACCATGATCTCTTGAAGTAAACAAGCAAAGGCATGGTGATCACAATGTGATAAAGTTACACTCTTGTTACAAGATTATATAGGTTAAAACATCTTCTGCAGAGGAAGCACGTTCATTTATCAGACAATGTCAAGAAAATCCACTTGTCTGGTGGAACCAACGAAGGGATAAACAACTATATCACTGTAAATACCAGAGGTGCAGAATCTAAAACCAAATAGTCAAAAGGAGGCACTTTGGCCAACAAAAAACTGATTTGAATCAATAGAATTGTTAATACTACCAAGGAGATTTCAGGAAAGAAAATACTACTGCAACATTGTAATCTGTTAGCCGAATATCTAATTATACAATTGAGCAAATGTTAGATACCCAACGGCAGCAATCTAATATATATGGAAAAAAATTGAGATTATGGATATATATGGTACTAATGTTACAGCCTGTGAAGAATGCAGCTTTAGCTCTAGGCACACATTCTTTTCCATAAACCTGATGCTTCATTTTTAAGACGTTCACATGATATTTTTAAAGGGGAACTAAATGATTACTAAATACATAAGCCATGTAAATTAAGTCAACCAAATCATGCTGCAGAGAGGTTCTAGCTAAACATGACAGAGACTGCAGCATCGGCAAAACTTCAGTCATGCCTAACCAATTGGCAAAAAAAATCTGTTCAAGCACTTTCAGATCATTATGTCATTATGGCCATGATTTCATTGCATTCTGGTCATATATACTCCAATGCAAGAATAGCAAGGGATTTGACAATAAAATGTTTATCTACAGTAGACCGGTAGTGATGGTCATCTACCTTTTCAGCCTGTCTCTGCAAAGAGACAGCACTCTGCTCGCTAAGCGAACTGAAATTTAGAAAAGGAAAATGTATAATCAAATACTAAAACTGAACTCAGATATGTCATATATAGATATAAACTGAAGCAAGAGTCTAACTTGTAGCTAGAGAGCCTACCATTATCTTTTCGTAACTTACTGTAATTTACATGCTACCTTGTGGATGAGGACATGATTACTTTAGAAGAATCAACAAAAATAATACTTACAGAAGCAATCACTTATTTTAGTAGGGCTAGTACCCATAGAGGCAGAATATGTAAGGCACATTTATCAATATAAGTAAATAAATGGCAGTAAAAAAATAGATCACTAAAGCCGAGATATGTATGAACTTCCAAAATCTGGTATTATTTTCTGAACGGTAGGTACAAAACGTACTGGAGGCAGAAGAGACATTCTGAAAAAAGGCATTCACACATATTCAGATCATCAACAGTAAAACCATATACAAAAAATTAGATTAGAATTTCCCAAGCATCCATATCCGAAATCATGAGACCAATTCATTTGTGCAAACAGAAATTAACCAACGAAGACCTATCTCACCAACAAATTTGAATTTTGTTTGCTCGTCGTCTTCATAGATGTGGCTCAGAACCTCATGGCCTCCTGCCTGTCACCAGGCATCGGATGAACGAACATCTCTGACACCATCGCAACAACCTCGGTGCACAGCTGCTTGAGATTAGCACAGATACGATACAATAGAGAGATCATGGCCAAAGGCAAGAGGAAGGGGACGAACCAGGAGCCGCCCCCGCTTTATCCGGAGGTGAAGGACGTGCCCAAGAACACCGGCAGCATGATCGACGGGCGCAGATCCTCCCCGCCTGGGAGACGAAGTTCTTGGTACAACCGGCGCCTCTTCTTCAACCCGCGGCGGCGTTCCCAGCCCTATACGCCCGGCTCCGTGCACCCGGCGTCCGCGTCGAGGGCTTTCCCGGCACTGCATTCCAAGCGTCCTCCACACTCCCGCGGCGGCGTTCCCGGCCCCGCACGCCCTAGCGTCCGCGGCGAGGGAGTACGCCAGTCTCGCGAAGCGTCCACGTCAGGGGCTTTCTTGGTGCACAGTCGAAGGGGTACGCGGGCAGGGAGGGGTGCGACGAAGCGTGCCAGAGAGGGCGGTTATTCCTTGTACGCTTGTACGCGCGTAGGGGCGCAGGTCGGCAAGAGGCGACGATCGGACGGGAGAAGAAAACCTGTGTGGGCACATGCGGGGGGGTGGGGGGGGGGGGGGGGGGGGGGGGGGGGGGGGGGCAGGAGTCCTCTACAATGCAAAACACGCATGTTTCGAATGTTCGTGTCGTCCTTCTATTGTCGGTCCACCTGACAATCTAAGGTGGGTAGGAAGTTTTTCCGGTGACAATAGATTTTCAATTTCTTCGCTCCTTTATTGTATAGATTAGGTATAGATATAGTCCAGTTGATACATGTCGTAGTAGGACTTCATACATGATTGAGTAGGACTCTACATCTACTTGGAGTACGTAAGATACTATTTCTAAACCTATTGTATCTTTAGAACTTTGTCTCTATTCAGAACCATATATCTATATGTACTCCTATAACAAGGATCATATCTGAAATTAATAAGAACATAATTTCCTTATAGAAGAAGTAAAAGCGATCCATCTTTTCTTGTAACAACCGTACACAACATATCTGAAATTAATAAGAACATAATTTCCTTATAGAAGAAGTAAAGTGATCCATCTTTTCTTGTAACAACCGCACACACCACAAGGTTCACGCTTATCATACCAGACTAGAGTAGCCCATGTGCCTCCTGACCATACGTGACGTATGGATGCAAAACACCAAACCTAATGATCGATACAGAACTAGATCCATGATTCCACGCAAACACAAGTTGTACAATCTTTATTTTTCGATGATGGAAAGTAATCTCTAGATCGAACACAGTGCCATCGATCTAAGATGATGGTGAGAATGCTTCTTAATTAACCTCGACCGAGGAGTGAGGAGTCCCCAAAGGTGAGCCCAGAACCTCGGGTGGCCTCCTCAACAATCTTATCCAGCCTCGCCGCCATGTCCATGGTCATGTAGTTTTTCCAGTCGCCGACCTGCCCCTTCCTGAAGAATGACTCACTCTTGATGCCCAGCCGCGTACTCCCGTTCTTGTTGACGTCCTTGCTCTTGAGATTCTCCAAGCTGCACAGCTCCACGATCTGATCCACCACCCCATCCTCCTCGTCCTCCTCAGAGAAGGTGCACCCCATGAACGCTGCTAGCTTCTTGAGGTTACCCACCGGATCTCCCAGCATGTCTTCGTACCTGAGGAACAGCACCTGGTCCGGCCTCCTCTGGCTTGCGTGCCAGTATTCTAGGGCATGCAGCCAGTGTGGCCCTCCGGGGAACCGTCCCTCACAGAAGAGCTCAAAAGCCTCCTCGAATTTGGTCACGCCTGCAGAGTCCTGGCCGTCGCCGTCGCCACCGGCAGTGGCGGCTGCCGTCGCTTCCACCTTCTTGTAGAAGTTCCAGTAGGAGATGAGCACGTCCTTGGGATCCCGGCATACGTACACGATCCGGCACCGGGAACCCTCCTCCGTGATGGCATGGGGAAGCTGGGAGTAGGGAAGGTGTGTTGCAAACAGCCGTGGAGAAGAAGGGAGGGCCTCATACAAACCCCTAGCACCGGCGTCGTCGTGCTGCTGCTGCTGGATGATCATGAACTCCAGGAAGCCGACACAGTCGTGCGGGTTCCGGTGGTTGAGCGGGTGTTGGCCGTCGGACGGCGAGTGTGTGGCACGGTTGAGCGTCGCGAAGGCAAGGGCCTTGAGCCAGGTGGTGCCGGACTTGGGTAAGCTGGCGAGGAAGATGTCTGATGCTTCTGGCTCGAAGCATGTGCCAGCGGCAGCCATGCCCTTGAGTAGGAACTCAGCTTGCCAGAAGCCTCCATACTGCCGACGGCGCACCATGAGCCGCGTCTCCAGGGGGAGCGAGTCAATTATCTCAGCTGCAGGTACGTTGGCGTACAGACTCGGGTTCCTATGCTTCCTCGTCGAGGGAGCTGCTGTTGCTTCCGATGATGCAGGTGCAGTAGCCACTTCTTCACCGGCGGCTGCGGGGACGGCTGCAGGGGGAGCAGCAGTGCTCATGGTGCCCTGTGTTTCGCATAAGCGTTTACATGCATCAGAACATCCTTCAGTGACGACAGAAGGCTACAAGCTAAGGGATTGCATGCCAAAACTCACCAGAAGGTCCTCCAGACCGAGTTGTTGTTGCTCCTCGCCCCTGTTCATGATGCACAACGCCGGCCCCAAACCACTACCAGAAACACTTTGAGTATGCCGCCAACCTGCAGTACCAATAATTAAGAGCCCATTAGGAGTTGTTTTGTGGGACAACGGTTGGGGCTTTGGCATCCTGACATTATTGGTGAAGCTTGTTCTATCTCTATATACAAGGGTGCAGTAGAGGTCAAACCTACTCTGCCTTTCTTAGAAAATATTCCTTTTTCAATGAACATTTATTGCATATATTTTATATGACGTTCTAGAAGTTGTCACAGAGACCAACGAGGACTAAAAAGACTTTGGCACCCTACAGGAATCTTGCACCTGCATGCAGCTTGGGAGCAGCGCTCCGGCTGGGAGGCCTCCCACACCATCTGATTCTTTTCATTTTTTGTTTGTATCGTGGATGACAGGAGGTGATGGATGGACCAGTGCTGTACTCTGGTATAGGAGCTACTCTCTCTGTCGAACAATAACCGCACGCCTAGGTCTTCTGTCAGGGCATTAGTGTAGATGGGAAATTATGATTTTACCCCTATAGAAATGGTCTGACGCTTGTGCTAGCGGACAATGAATGGACAAAGTTGTGTGGCTGACACTCTACTGCTGGCCGCTGATAGGCCTAATGCTGTTAGCTGGTAGGCCTAATGCTATAAGCTTTGCGCTCTTATACGAACATGTATTCTTGGACAAATTTTGAATCCCAGACATCCAATTAATCTGGGACGGAGGGAGTAGAAGCTAAAACGTACGTCTTCCTTTCTGATATTTTTTTGAATGGTACGACGACCTATATTCTGGGATGGAGGAAGTACATAAGTATAATTTGCAATTTTCAGTTTAGAGAATAAGAAGCCCGTTAGACAAAATCACAAATCCGATAAAATATGATCTGTGTTGGCACAAAGACAATTAACAATTTACATTTGTTTATATAGTTTGGCAATAACAAAATTTTAATATGTTATGATACAAAGACAAATAACAATCAACCACTACTGGAAACCGACACTTTGCCAAGTGGCTGCGGCACTCGGCAAAAAATTAATCGGCAAAGAAGCCTTTGCCGAGTGCTTTTTATCGGGCACTCGACAAAGCCTTTGCCGAGTGCCGGAAAAGCACTCGGCAAAGATTTACACTCGGCAAAATGAAAATGCGAAAAAACCCAAAAATAATAGCAAATTTTTTTTCGAGGAAGGCCGCCACCGGCCAGCGCCCGTCCGTCTTCATCGAAGTCGCTGTATTTTTTGTGCAAAATTCACGGCTAACGCGGCCGGTGGGATTCGAACTCATGACCTCGACCTCTCCCTCACGTGTCTGCTAATCTACCACTGCACTACACTATCACTTGTGTCTAGATTCCATTATCTATCCTCATATATTATACTAAATCGAGAGTAAATTTCTTGTTTGAGGCCCTAAACGAATTCAAATAAAAAAGTGGTCAACTACAAAGTTTCATAACTTTTCGAGATCTACAATTTTCATTTAGATAGTTTTTCCATCCGAGGTTGTTTGAAAAATTCGAATTTCAAATTTGAGAGATTCAAACGTAGTTTTGCATGATAAGATGATTTCAAATCAAAAAGTTATCAACTACATAGTTTCATAACTTTTGGAGATCTACAATTTTCATTTAGGAAGTTTTTTCATCCGAGGTCTTTTGAAAAATTCAAATTTTAAATTTTTTAAATTCAAACGTCGTTTTTGCATGACAAGATGATTTCAAATCAAAATGTTGCCAACTACAAAATTTCATAACTTCTCAAGATCTACAAAGTTTATTTTGGTCATTTGTTCATCCGACATAGTGGTAGTAACATTGTTCACAAATCTTATATATCTCTCTTCTACTTTCATGAAACTAATATGAGAGATATGAGAGATGTAGATTTTATAAACAACGTTATTGTCGCTTTGTCAAATGAAGAAATGACCAAAATAAACTTTGTAGATCTTAAGAAGTTATACAACTTTGTAGTTGAAAAGTTTTTCATTTGAATTCATTTAGGGTCTCAAAAATTGCTTTGAAAAAATGATTTGCCGAGGACAAAAAAAAAGCACACGGCAAAATGCCTCTTTGCCGAGTGCCAAAACAAAGTCACTCGGCAAAGATGCATTTTCCTGAGTGCCAAAAAATGGCACTCGGCAAAATACATCTTTGCCGAGTGCCAGAAAAAAGGCACTCGGCAAAGATGCATTTTGCCGAGTGCCGAAAAATGACACTTGGCAAAATACATCTTTGCCGAGTGCTGAAAAAAAAACGCTCGGCAAAGCCATCTTTGTCGAGTGTTTTTTTTTGCCGAGTGTATTTTATTTGGCACTCGGCAAAGACCGTCTTTGCCGAGTGCCCGATAAAATACACTCGGCAAAGCTTCCGGCACTCGGTAAAATGCCGGTTTCCAGTAGTGAACCTATACTAGTTGGTTGTACCAAATTGTTGCCTAAAATCATCTTTAAATTCAGGCATCTGAAATATAGAAGTGATAATAAAATTGTTCTGTTAGTTGAGGACAAAATTTGGAATTTGAGTGGAAGAAAACACCCACAGTCCCAATAAATACGTAAACAGAGGTCATAGAAGCAGAACAGACACATAATTGTACAAGTAGAACTGGGCATAGCAAACTCCAGAAAATACAAGCATGGAGACAAAACAAAATCTTAAGTAGCGGGCATACAATCTAATCACCAATGAGTATCATGAATGCATGGCAGCTGATATAGGAGTTCTGGCCCTTGTGTTCATTAGCACAACAAGAATGTAGGACACTGAGCAATTATTGATGTGGGCGTGTTTACCTCTTATTGACCTAACTATAAAATCATGAGGCCAATCCCCAAATGTTTGTGTGATCATGTAACATCCTCACACACACACACCCCGTGGTCATGCCTTCTGGTTGTGCTTATTCTTTAAGCATAACGTTGACCTAGCTTGCTTCTCTTAACAACACAAAAAATGTCTGTGTCAAAGTCCGCGAGTTGTCTTTGGTTCACAGTTATATTGTTTAACCCTTTTTTATATGCTTATCGCTTTGTCAACCATTTGACCTGATCACTATTGCCGCTGGATCCAACTAGGACTAGTCTTGATCAGTGATGTGTTGATGCATTAAATTAATTAGGGAGTATGGATGACCAATAGACCGCAACATTAAGAATATGGAATTACATATATCTCACTATCCCGTGCTTATTGTGTGTGAAAGTTATGAATTTATTATTATTAACTATGTGTTAAGAGCAGGTATAATGATGCACAAAGGAGTAGGATAGTGATGCACGGGCTATAGTAATATAATGCACAACTGATGGGGGAATGAATATCTTACATTTGCTAATTTGGAGATTCTTCCTAGCCCAAATTTGTCCTATGTTCATTACTACGGCCATTTGTAGAGGTAGATATAGATACTCCGTAAGCCGCCTCTAAGCTTATGTTGTTACAAATAAACGATTTGCAGAGGCGGCTACCCAGCCATCCCTAGAAGTCGATAGAGACGGTTGTTAATCATAGCCGCCTCTATGAATCGTTTCCTAGAAATCCCCCAAAAATGATAAAACAGGCAAAAAAAAGCATTTTTTTATTTATTCCGGGGAGGAACCACTACTAGAAACCGGCACTTTGCCGAGTGCCGGAAGCTTTGCCGAGTGTATTTTATCGGGCACTCGGCAAAGACGGCTTTGCCGAGTGTTTTTTTCGGCACTCGGCAAAGATGGCTTTGCCGAGTGTTTTTTTTTCGGCACTCGGCAAAGATGTATTTTGCCGAGTGCCATTTTTCGGCACTCAGCAAAATGCGTCTTTGCCGAGTGCCTTTTTCTGGCACTCGGCAAAGATGTATTTTGCCGAGTGCCATTTTTTGACACTCGGCAAAATGCGTCTTTGCCGAGTGTCTTTTTTTGCACTCGACAAAGAGGCATTTTGCCGAGTGCCATTTTTTGGCACTCGATAAAATGTATCTTTGCCGAGTGCCTTTTTTTTGGCACTCGGCAAAGAGGCATTTTGCCGTGTGCATTTTTTTTGCCCTCGGCAAATCATTTTTTCAAAGCAATTTTGAGGCCCTAAATGAATTCAAATGAAAACTTTTCAACTACAAAGTTGTATAACTTCTCAAGATTTACAAAGTTTATTTTGGTCATTTCTTCATTTGACAAAGCGACAATAATGTTATTCATAAAATCTACATCTCTCTTATATTAGTTTCATGAAAGTAGAAGAGAGATATATAAGATTTGTGAACAATGTTACTACCACTATGTCGGATGAATAAATGACCAAAATAAACTTTGTAGATCTTGAGAAGTTATGAAATTTTGTAGTTGGCAACATTTTGATTTTAAATCATCTTGTCATGCAAAAACGACGTTTGAATTTGAAAATTTTAAAATTTGAATTTTTTCAAAAGACCTCGGATGGAAAAACTTTCTAAATGAAAATTGTAGATCTCCAAAAGTTATGAAACTATGTAGTTGACAACTTTTTGATTTGAAATTATCTTATCATGCAAAACTATGTTTGAATCTCTCAAATTTGAAATTCGAATTTTTTAAACGACCTCGGATGGAAAAACTTCCTAAATAAAAATTGTAGATCTCGAAAAGTTATGAAACTTTGTAGTTGACCACTTTTTGATTTGAATTCGTTTAGGGCATCAAACAAGCAATGTACTCTCGGTTTAGTATAATATATGAGGATAGATAACGGAATCTAGATATAAGTGACAATATAGTGCAGTGGTAGAGTAGCAGACCTGAGAGGTCGTGAGTTCGAATCCCGCCGGCCGCGTTAGCTCTGAATTTTGCGCAAAAAATGCAGGTGGTGCTGGACGGATGGGCGCTGGCCGGTGGCGGCCTCCCCCGAAAAAAATTTGCTATTATTTTTAGGGTTTTTTCGCATTTTCATTTTGCTGAGTATAAATCTTTGCCGAGTGCCCGACAAAAAGCACTCGGCAAAAGCTTCTTTGCCGATTAATTTTTTACCGATTGCCCTTTGCCGAGTGCGGCACTCGGCAAAGCCTTTGCTGAGTGTATTTCGGGCGCAGGCACTCGGCAAAGTGCCGGTTTCCAATAGTAAACCAACAGGAAGCTAGCCACACGGCTAGAGCAATTATTGATGTGTGCGCATGTACCTCTTACTGATCCCACAATAAAATTGAGAGGCCAATCCCCAAGCGTTTGTGTGAGGCATTTACCGTAACATCCTCTACGCTGGTATATATACACGCACACGGTGGTTCTGCCTTTTATTTTGTGACAATGAAATCCTTGATTAATCAGGAAGCATCATGATTACAATCTTCAATCAGCAGAATAGCAATACATGTTGGGGCTCAATGCCACTCACCCATTCTGTTGCCATCCGAGACATGCTTAGCTAGAGTATGGGCTACATGATTACATGATCCATGAATATATATCAGAGAAAAATCATGAAAAGAAGCACGTACTAAGCTCTCAAATTTCCCTGATGATCAGAGAAATACGTGATCGCCGCAGCTCTCCCATCTCCCAAAGTTTCACCCAGTCTTGTCTGTCCGTTTCGAATTGCACTTTGCGAATGCCTAGGTCACCAGCCAGAATAATGCCCTCTTTACATGCTGTGACTTCCATCGTCAAAGCATCCAGGCTGAAGGGGTGCCACTTCGCTCTTCCACCCCTGACCAAGGATCGGATAGAAAGCCCCATCAAAGTTGTATTTGAACCATCCCTCAGGCGGTGCTCTCCACTTCGGCTTACTGATGCCCACAGCCGGCTGCCTTGGAGGCTTAGCTAGCTGCCATAGGTCGTGCGCCAAATCGAGGGTCCACTAGACAACCCTCTTCAACGACAGCTGGTCAGCACCGTGGCAGTGTTTGTTTCGCTGCACTTGTACCTTCTAGTTGTGCTTATTCTTTCAGCATAACGTTGACCTAGCTTTCCTCTCTTATAACGACAAAAAGATATCGGTGTCAAAGTCTGCGAGTTGTCATTGGTTATTTGAATCTAATTCACAGTTATATTGATTAACCCTTTTTATACGTTTAACACTTTGTCAATCCTTTGAACTGATGACTATTGCCGGCCGGTGGATCCAAGTCGATACATCAATTAGGGACTATGGATGACCAATAGACCGCAACATTAAGAATAAGGAACTATACATATCACTATCCCCTGCTTGTGAGTGAAAGTTATGATTTTATTATTATTAATAATGTGTCAAGAGCAGGTAGAATGATGCACAAAGGAGCACGAATGCACGATGGTGATGCACGGCCTAATAATGTGTGGGGTACAGTAATGCACAATTATTGGTGTAGGACTTGGTAATCGGTTTAAACTGAAACGTCGGTTCGGTATCCGGTTTCCAAAACTTGGATTTCCATGAATTGAGAACATTTAGTCATCCCTCATGCTATCTGCACCCAGATTAAACAACACAAAACCGACAAGTTCGGTGTCGGGTTCTTACTTCGGTTTTCGATTTAAGACTGGAAAAACCGAAGCATGCCTCTCTCGTCATCCCTCATGCTATCTGCACCCAGATGCGCCTTGTCGCCGCCTCTTGGCCGTGGACTTGCTGCCGCTTGGCACTCGCTCCACTCAGCTTAGCTCGCACACGCTCACCGCCTGCCGCTCAACCCCTCAGTGACTGGCGACGCTCGGTTGCCCAGCGCCCACCGCGCCGTCCCCCATCCCCACCCCTGCCTAGCAGCTACCACTCGCCAGCCAGCAGTTACGCCGCCCTAGCAGCCTCGCCCGCTCGAAATCCGAGTCTCGCCCCCGCGCACCGCGCACTCACGGTAACCGCGCACCACCATAGGGTGCAGGGAGATAGGGATAAGGTTTGGAAAGGAGTAGTTGTTGTCTTGCTGACATGCTGTGATGGCCGGGTAGGGTCCTGGGGGGTTCGATGGAGTGGTTGCCTAGGTGGGCTCAACGTTTTTTTCGGGCTTTGCTAGGACCGCAAGAGGCTGGTTTATGTATATCCTTATGTTTCTCGATTCCTCGCTGACACTAGACACTAAACTTCTGGGATTCAAAAACCGAAGCCGACACCAAAAAATCAAAATTTTTGTTCGGTTCGGTCTTTCAGTTTCGGCTTAAAAGTTCCTAGCCTGATATTGGTGGGATGAATATCTTACTTTTGCTTGTTAGGAGATTCTCACTAGCTCAAATTTATGTTTGTTCCCTACTACAGCCAATTTATGGAGGGAGATATAGATACTCTATAGAGACGACTGGGCTAGTCGTTTTAAGCTTATGTCATTACAAATAAGCGATTCATAGAGATGACTGCCCAGCCACCTTCAGAAGTCGATTTTTAGAGACTGTTATCAATCACAGCCACCTCTACAATTCGTTTTTCAGAAACCATCTAAAAAGGTCATGTACCGGTGGCACGGCAGATGACCCTTGTTTCTGTTTTTTTTTTTTTTTTTTTTTTTTGAGAAACTGGATGACCCTTGATGATTGTGGTAGAATGACCCTTGTCACTCGTCAGGCGACTGCGGGCTTCGGCCCGGAATTAGGCTCATCTGTGCTGAACCAGCTTTCGGACGGAAGTAGCCCACCGACTAGCCCCTCTTTTTCATTTTTTTCTAAAAAAATATTTTCTTGTTTATATATAAACAAAAAGGAATTGTTGGGCTGTTATTCGGCCACGCACAAGTACCGTGTCCACTGCGGCAGCTTTGTTGGCCCTTGTTTGCTAGTCCGGCCCATATACGCTACGTTTCAGCCCAACAAAAGTATGTTTCGTTCAGCTAGCTTCATCATTTCTCTTCTTGGGTGTCTTTCATGTTCTATTTTCAACTTGATTTCATTCGTCATCAAATATTGTACTGATAATGTAATTCAAATATTTCATGATTTTTTTACGTCCTGTGGTATCTGTAGCATTTTCATTGTTCATGCTATAATTTACCTTGTTATATGTGAATTTCTATTGTCCCAAGTGTGAAATTTTTTCATGCTTACATAATTTTTTGTTCCACACGTTTGTAGTCAACGTCCTAACTAACTTATACTAATATTTATCAATCATTTTATTGTAGTGGTTGCACATCCATAATGTTTAGCTCAACGCGTACAAACGTTTCCTTCTACGGGCCGGTGCTGAAGCAGCACTAAGAGGCACTCAAACAAGCCCCTAAACTAAAATTTAAGAGCCCACACCAAAAACACAGTTTTAGCAGGCCCCTACGCAAACCCTTAAATTTAGGAGGTCCTCAAATCTCATCCTCCAATCCTCAATCCCGCGAGTGTCGCCCCCCCCCCCCCCCCCCCCCCCCCCCCCCCCCCCCCCCCGCATCCACCGGCAGCACGCCTAACGCTGGCAGATCCTTCTCTTCCCTACCATCAGCGTCTCCTTCTCTTCCCTACCGGTCATGGCCTCTACCATAGGCCCATCCATCGGCGGCGTCCCTGCCTTCTCTTCCCCGACGTGGGTAGGCGAGGGCTCTCTGGCGCAGATCCGGCGAGGCCCCTCCTCTGCGCGGAATCGGCGAGGGCCGTACCATGTGTGGCTTCTCCAGCGCCTCATCACGGGCTCCCTCCCGCGCTGTCGTCGAGGCTCCCCTCCCCGGTCTACCGCTCGAACGAGGCAGACGAGTGTTGGTATTTATTAACTTGTTACTTGTTTTAGTAGTCACCTGATGTTTGCCAACATCTCTTAACATTACTTTACTAGGTTGTCATCCCTAGTGATGATGCCAGAGATGCTTGTTGATACTACTTAGCATTACTACTAGAATAATATTGTCGGTGCGAAAAGTGACCAACAAGTAAATATTTGTAGTTTTGCAGTGCGTTGTGATCGGATGTGGCCTAGCACTCAATGACACATGGTTTATACTGATTCAGGCAACGTGCCCTACGTCCAGTTTGAGTCGGTCGGAGACTTTATTCCTGAGCCCAGGTGCTCGAAGTTTGCAGTGGGGTTACAAACGAGTAGGAGTAAGATGGGGGGCGCAAGAGGTCCAATCGGATTCTGGACTGAAGGGCCGAGAGTGACGGGAGCTCCTACGTGAGCTGAGTATTCGAGCGTGTGCTCTGTGTAGCTTTAGAGTGTCTAAAGCTAGCGGAGGGTGAATCGGAGTGATCCGTCTGTTGTTGTTCGAATTGATCGCCTGTGTGTTGGGAGAGAGCGCATCCCCTTTTATAGATAAAGGGGATGGCCTTACAAGTGAGAGAGAGTGTGTGTGTGTGTGTGCACGTATGCTACTGTCGATGTTTTACCACCGGTAACCCGTCATGGGGTACCCGGGACGATGATTTGTTTGGAGGGGTATCAGCGTTTGCAGGAACTCAATGGTAAACGCAGGGAGACAATGATTTATACTGGTTCGACACGTCGGAAAGTCACGGCGCCCTACGTCCAGTCTGGTGTGGATAGTATATTGCGCCCTGCGCTATTTGTTGTGTTGCGAGGTATGTTGTGGTTGTGAGTTCTGTCGGTTATGTGTAGGTGCCGATCTAGGGACCCCTGCCCTCCTTTATATAGTCCAGGAGAGGCGGTAGTCCTAGTCGGTTACAAAGTAGAGATCCTAGTAGGATTACGTATAACTAGTCCTAGTAGGATTACATGTAGGGAATCCTAGTTGGACTAGGTCTTCTTCTCTCTTCTTCATGAGAAACCCCATGGGCCCCGCATCGACAAACCCCCGAGCATCTCATGGATGAGCTTCGGAAGCCTTCTTATTCTTCTTGGTCTTCGTTGAGTTGTTGTAAATCCGTTCCAGGTTCTTCTAAAGTGAAACCTTGAGATGGTCTTCTTTTGGTTGGTTCGTCATGACTGATGTGCACTTTTTTCTAAAAAAGTGCACTAAGTGAGTGTAGCCCCCGAGCCTCTTGCTTGTTGGGACAAGAAGCCAGAGGGTCCCTTTAGTCTTCTTGGTTGCTCCGAGTTCTTTTTCGGTGGGTACAATTTTTCGTAAAAATTGCACTCACTGAGTGTAGCCCCCGAGCCTCTTGCTTTTGCTTGCAAAAGTTGGAGGGTCTAGATTCTTGTCTTCAAAAATTTCTGGGGTTATGTATCCCGCAGCCCCCGAGCCTTCTCCGAGTTCTTTTCTTTCGAAAAGAAATCGGATGAAGGGTCTTGATGTGTTGTCGTTTGTTGTAGTCTTGAGTTCTTGTATTCTTGGTCCTTTGTCTTTCAATCCGAGCCCCCGGGCGTAGTTGAAGCGAATGCCGAACCCCCGAGCTTAGTGTTTGACTAAGCCGTGATGTTCTTCTGAGTTGTTTTTATTCATCCAGGTCGTTTGCACTTCGTCCAGGTTCTTTCAGAACTTGTATGTACCTCATCCGGGTTGTTTTCTGATCACTCCAGGTTCTTTTTTGTCTTGATTTTTGTTCCCAACTTGTCTGGGTTGTTTTTCTTCAATATGGGTTCTTTCTTATCTTGACTTGATCTCTGTCTCTCCTTGTTGGGGTTCTTTTCTGATCAATCCGGGTTCTTTCTAAGCTTGTCTTGGTTCTTGCCGCACCTTGTCGGGGTTCTTTTTTGATCAATCTGGGTTCTTTCTAAGCTTGTCTTGGTTCTTGCTGTACCTCATCGGGGTTCTTTTTTTATCAAACTAGGTTGTTTCTTGACTTATCTGAGTAAAGTAGCTCTCAGGAGCGTGTTTTTCCTGATCTCATGGTACAGATGTAGCTTTCCTGCATGTTAAACATAAAAATATGTTGTAAATGACATTCCGGATATAAAGTGGGGAGCATGTCCCATATTTGAATAATCAATCAGGGGCGGGCCTCGGCATTATGAAATGCATATAAACTTTTTGCGTCTTGCTCTTGCTAGGCCATGCAAATTCCTCAGGTAGTGTCCTGTTACGTTTAAGCACTTGAATCTCTGGCATATGGTTCAGAGGTTCATGATGTGACCATGTGAGCCTGGCACTCAGTTCATGACCGTCCATGTGAGTAGACAAGCTTCACGGATTAAGGCGTGTTCTACCTGAGGAATTCGGCGACCGTTAAGAGAAGACCTAGAGCACTATGTTTGCTCACATGATGATTTTTTGTATCTTGAGCACTATGTTTGCTCGCATGATGATTTGACTTTAGAGCACTATGTTTGCTCGCATGATGATTTTTGTGTCTTCCCAGAGACATATATGAATAATATCTGAAATATATAAAAAATGAGACGTGACTTAGCTTGGTTCGTGGCCACGTTGTCGATCGCCACAGCCGAGTAGTCGATTACCATAGCCGGGTTGTCGTTCACCGTAGCCAGGTAGTCGGTTGGCGCGGCCAAGTAGTCGAATGTGCAGCCAAGTAGTCGAATGTGCAGCCGAATAGTTGGCGTAGCATCTGAGTAGTTGTTCGTTGTTACATCGAGCGTAGGCGGAGTCGCTGAGTTGTTGACACCACGACAGAGTTGTCAGTTGCCATGGTCGAGTTGTTGTACACCATGACAGAGCAGTGGGTTGCAGTTTGTGCTTGGAGTAGAAATCCAACCGAGAAGGCATTGGCTGCCAGTAAGCACGTGAAGCCTGTACATGTTGCATGTATGTACAGGTTGATCACATCTAGGTATATATATGTATGACATCATCTTGCTTTGATGCGTCGTCATATGGTCGTGGTTTGTCGTATCCAGGTAGATCTCCAAAACTCGTCATGTCCAAGTTCTGCTTGGTGTGGGAGCTGACTTCTTGTCCGACTAGAGTTGGCATACATCTGCCGGGCGATTCTGAGTACTTGCCATGATCTGTGTTGAAGCCTTAGACGGAGGCGACGTTGTAGTCCGACTTGTGCTCGATGATCCCGATGGAGTGGCTTGTGTGGATGTATATTTCTTGACGTATCCGTGGTGATGATGATTAAAGGCATCAGTAGTTGTACTCGTTCGACGCGCATGCGAGACAGTGGCTGAAGTTATTGGATTCTTCTTGCTGACCTGCCTCCATGAACGATGCTGATGAAGCTTTGTGAGCATGGCGAGTTGTCCATCAGTATGCTGAGTTGTTGATGAGGCTAATGAGAGCCGCCGTAAGTTGTCGACGAGGCTGACGAGTGTCGCGATGAGTTGGTCTTGAGGTCTTCTGAGCTGCAGCGAGTTGTCAACGAGAGCCGACGAGTGCCGCGGTGAGTTTTTTTTGAGGTCCACCAAGCTCTCGAACGCAAAGCACCGAGAACCCCTACTTGGCGCGCCAGCTGTCGATGTTTTACCACCGGCAACCCATCACAGGGTACCCGAGATAGTGATTTGTTCAGAGGGGTATTAGCGTTTGCAAGAACTCGATGGTAAATGTAGGGAGACAATGATTTATACTGGTTCGGCACGCCGAAAAGTCACGGCACCCTACGTCTAGTCTAGTATGGATAGTATATTACGCCCTGCGCTATTTGTTGTGTTACGAGGTATGTTGTGGTTGTGAGTTCTGTCGGTTATGTGTAGGTGCCTATCTAGGGACCCCTGCCCTCCTTTATATAGTCCAGGAGAGGCGGTAGTCCTAGTCGGTTACAAAGTAGAGATCCTAGTAGGATTACATATAACTAGTCCTAGTAGGATTACATGTAGGGAATCCTAGTTGGACTAGGTCTTGTTCTCTCTTCTCCGTGGGAAACCCCATGGGTCCCGCATCGACAGCTACTTAGTCTTGTTGCCCACGCCATTGGGTACAAGATGGTTGTAGGCGTCCATAATATTGTTTACGTCAGACGCATGTGAGAGGTTTTACCGTGCTCACCAGGTATGGCAAATGACGGCGCGCCACAACACTGTTGATGCCTAGACGCATGTGGGGGGTTTTACCGTGTTCTCCTGGTATGGGAATTGATGGCGCCCACAACACTGTAGGGCAAACATTGGTGCCCATAACACTGCTTGGATTCTGACATGCCTGGAAGGTTGCAGGGCACCCTTCTGACATGTTTTGTCGGTACTGTCCTATAGGTATACAGGGTACGGTCCTTGGTATTGTGGTTGACTTGAGCGCCCTGCCTTACTTGTTCTGCCCGTTTCCTAGGTCTTCACCGAGTGGGCGTCCCCAGTCGGTTGGTCCCAGCCAGCTCCGACTGCGCCAGTCAGAGAAGAGCTATAAGAAGAGGTTCGGTTCATCCCTGGTTAGAGACGCGGGTTGGAGTCGGAAGCAGCATTGGCTAGGTCTTCCGATCGGAGAAGCGGGTCGAAGTCGAAAGCGGCGTTGGCTAGGAATTCCGGTCGGAGAGGCAGGCCAAAGTCGAAAGCGAGCGCTATTCCTCCTTGGCCAGGCCTCCTAGTCGGAGAGGTGGGCCGGAGTCAGAAGCGAGCGTTGTCCTTTCCTTGGCCAGGCCTTCCAGTCGAAGAGGCGGGCCGGAGTCCGAAGCGAGCGCCGTTCCTTCTTTGGCCTGGACTTCTGGTCAGAGGGGCGGGCTGGAGTTGAAAGCGAGCACCGTTCCTTCTTGGCTAGGCCTTTCGGTCGAAGACTGGATTGCCCTTCTGGCCTGTCGTTAGGTTTTTGGGCTAGCCTAGGAGTTGCGCATCGTTTGCAATGTTGTCTGCTGGGCCGAGCCTTTGCTAGGAGGTAGGTCCATTAGGGACCCTGGGTTTATGAACCCGAGGAGCCCCTAGGCCCCTAGGCAATTCGGGTAGAATCGTCTATGGGATTTTTTGTTTTGACAACGGGTGCGCGCGAGCGCACCCACGGGTGTAGCCCCCGAGTCCCCGGGGGATTTGGGTAGAATCGTCTGGGGGATTTTTCATGTTGCCAATGAGGGAATTTTTCATTTTGACAGCGGGTGCACGCAAGCGCACCTGCGGGTGTAGCCCCCCGAGCCCCCGGGCGATTCGGGTAGAATCGTCTAGGGGGTTTTGTCAGCGGGTGTGTGCGTGTGCACCTTGGTGGGCGTAGTCTCCTCTTTCCAGTTCCTGGTCCTTTGTTTCTAGGAGCACAAACCTAGGCATTTGGGCATGGCCAAGGGACCGGGTGAGATGGAGTCGTCAACTAAGACGTCGGGCGCACCGAGGGTTCAGGCGAGTCAGAGTCACCAACCAAGGCATTGGGAGCACCGAGGGATCGAGTGAGTCGGAGTCGCGGATCTAGGTGTCGGGCATGGCCAAGGGACAATCGAGGGATCGAGTGAGACAGACTCACGGATCCAGGCATCGGGCGCAGCCATCGGGCGCGCCGAGGTGTTAGGCGTCCTGAGCCCCTGAGCCCCGATGGGCTCAGTATGGGTTGGTTGAGTTTTGTGCATTACCCCGTCCACGGTTTCTACAACCAGAGGGGCTGAGTTAACGTCGCTTGCATTGATGGCTCAAGTGACGCACTCGGTGAGCTCACTAACGGGCATGTTCGAGTGGAATCCGGGTCCGTCGTTCATGACGAGGTCAGCATAGCCCTCATATGGCATTCCATTGCTCCTTTACCCGTGTCCCGGTAGATGCCCAGGTCATTCCAAAGACTGACTCAAGTGGCCTGCAGGCCTCCCCTTGATGGAGATTCTGTGGGCATGGCTCGAGGTTAGGATCGAATGACAAGGTTGAGATGCCCCTGTCTGCTTTGGAGCAGATTGGGCAAGGGCCGTTGGGGCTCATCTACATTTTCTCCCCTGGCTCTATTTGACACAAGGCAGCCTTGACCCCTTCGCGGGCTAGCCTTCGAACCCCGGTTGGTCGTTGCTCATGTTGAATGAGGCAACTGCCGCTTCGTGATGCAACACGGAGCGTTGTGATGCATCAATTGCATATGCGATGTTTCAGATGTATGGGATGAATGAATGACTATATGAATGATTGTATGAATGAATGTGTGAATGCGTGTATGCAAATGGATGAATTAATGATCATGCATCAGAAAAAATAAAGTAAGAGGGATTGGTAGAGTTACCTTGTTGACTCGAGTGACAGACTTGAGGAGTTTTTATCGGATATGTCCGAATGGGATCCATGTTCGTCGTTCATGATGAAGTTGGCGTGGCCCACATGGGGCATCCCTCTACTCCTTACCTATCTCTCGGTGTTTGCCTGAGTCATTTGATCAACTCAGGAAGCCCGTTGGTCTCTCCTAGGTGGAGATCCTGTTGTTGGGCCCTTCCAAGTCTTGCCTGGGAAGGCGGAGGGCTACCTGCATGTGGTTGCGCCTTGTTTCCCACGCCTAGTGTGCTATAGTGGTGAGCCATGCCTAGGCCATGTCCTGTCTAACCAGGCGCTGTCTCATCGGGCAGGGCACATCCCATCAGCTTGGACGCGTCCCGTCGCATTCCCATTTGCATTGAATAGGGGAGGGGAGAGGGTTTTTTGCCCCAATCCTTCGCCTTTCTCCAACCGCTGTGTCTCCTCCTTAAATAGGGGAAGGGAGAGAATTTTCTTCCCTTTCTTTCGCCTATTCTCCAACTGCCGCCTCTCCTTCTTCTTCCTTCTCGCCAGATACGTTCGTGAATCCGGAGCGCGATGTCGAGCTGGAGGTCATCCTGTGTAAGTGAGTCGGTGCTGGCCGCCTTCATCGAGAAGGGGCTGCCATCATCGAAGGAGGTGGTGCACTGGAGGGCTCCTGTGGGGGAGGCTTTTCTGTGACCTCGGGCCAGCGAAGTGGTTTCCTTCCTCACCTTCGATGAGCGCGGGCTAGGATATCCCGCGCACTGGTTCCTACATGGGCTCCTCAATGAATGGGGCCTAGAGCTACAGCACCTCAATCTGACTAGGGTGCTGCACATCGCCAGCTTCGTCACCATCTATGAGGCCTTCCTCGGGATGGACCCGCACATGGACTTCTTTTGGTGTCTCTTCTCTGGGCGAGCCTTGTCGGAGGGGGACCCGCCTAGGATCATGCCGGTTGGGGGCTTTGCCTTGCAGAAGAAGCTGGATTCGTCGGGCGCCTACCCTGCATACTCCCCCTGCAACTCCAATCGGGGGTGGCATGGGGAGTGGTTCTACATTAGTAACCTGGCGGAGGTGCCATTCTCGCCGTTCACCGGTAGAAGGCTGGAGAGGCAGGATAGCTGGTCGTGGGGGCCCTCCAGCCAATAGAACAAGCTGGAGATCATTGGGGCAGAACTCTAGAAGCTGGTGCAGCATGGCCTCGATAGGCTACAGGTGTTCCACACCTTCTTTCGCTGTCGGGTCGCCCCACTGGCGGAAAAGATGAGGTCGATGTGGATGTACATCGGCCCGACAGACCCCGACCGTGCATCGTCGGAAGAGTTGGCGAAGGATGAAGTCTAGAGCCGATCGACTGGGTGCTGCGACTGAGGGCCAAAGAGCCCCTCAACGGAAAGCTCATACCTCTTCATGCCTCGAAGCTATCCAATCTGGTATGTTTTCCTCTCCTTTTTTCGTGTCCCTTTTGATCCTGCTCTCCTGTAGTCTTGACTTCGAGTCATCCATTTTGTAGGGACTCAAAGGTTACAAGTCCCAACCACATCTTCCGAAGGGGCCAAAGGGCATGGCTCGGCAAGCTGCCCTGAAGGAGGTGGCGGTCGTGAAGAAGAAGAGAGCTAAGAAGGCTCAGAGGAGGCAGGACAAGGAGAAGGAGATCGCTCGGCGGGTGCAGGCTAGGGAAAATAGGAGCCATGTTGAGGCGGAGCTCGAGTCGGAGGAGCTGACAGAGCTAGGTGGCAAGGCGAGCACCTCTGAAGATGATGGAGGTCGGGACATCGTCGCAACCTCGGTGGAGCATCGCAAGCCTGTGGCCGCATCTGCCGGCAGTGGGCAGGATGCAAAGAGGTGCAGCGATGTTCTCACGCCAAGGCAGCGCGCTGTGAGCTCAGACGCCGTCGACGAGCAGGAGGCAAAGCGGACGCAGTCGCTGTGCCCTTCGAAGGCATCATCGGCCTTGTCCCCACCTGCTCTGGGCATGGCGAGGCAGGTCAGGCAGTCGAAGGAGCGGGCTCGCACCCCCACATCATTGGGGCCAGCGCTGGCACGCGACCCACAATGGGGGGATGCCCTGCTAGATGCTCCAGTGGGCGCACCCTTAGCCGAAGGTCGTGGTGGCTCACGGGCCAATCGAGAACCGGTCAGGTTGACTCCCCCTCGGTCAAAGTGAGGGGGCACGGGTCACATCTCGTGAGTGGTCCCCATCCGATAGGCTTGTTGTCGGCGGGTCGGGGCTATAGGGCCCTACCCCTTGCGCCTAGGTATGTACCCATGTTTGTTTTATGTCATAGTTGAGTGTTTTGAGTGTGGCTGACCTGTATTTTTTCGATAGTGGCCAGATGAAAGGTCCTTGTTTGGTTTTGGTAATTGAGTGACAACTTAGGTGGACTAATTGTGTTTATGTGAGATACACAGGTGATTAGTCCACAGGTACATATGTGTGAGCAACATATGCCATGAAGGTGAAAATGGCTTGGAAATATTGCAAAGCTCACACATATGATGATGAAGGAGCTTAAATGCACATGAGACATGACATTGAGTCATGTGATCAAGGTGGAGAAGATCAAGACAAGACTTGGCTTGATGGACCGGTTGCAAGCGTGAAGGGCAAGTCGAAGGCTTTGGAGTGATGGACCGCGTGGCGGTGAAGCTTGAGCAAGACTTGGTGCTGATGGACGGTAGCAACGGTGAAGAGCAAGTAAAGTCAAGATCGATGAACCAATATGATCATGTGATGATATGAAGTGGATCATATCATTGTTGATCGTGTTGGTGCATGTGTTGCATCGACATTGGAGGAGATGGAATGGAATGCGCAAGGCAAAGGTATAACCTAGGGCATTTCATTTCACCGGTCATAGGTGTGTAGAGAAGTTTATGACCAGGTTTAGGATAGATAGACGTACTATCAAGAGGGGCAAACTTGTTTGCATATCGGTCATCTAGTGCCACTCGAGTGATCTAACTTTGCATTGTCGCTAGGATCGAGTGGCGTGGCAAGTTGAGTGGCTAACATCCTTTGGGAAATGATTGTGAAAATGGTAACACACATACACATGGTAGTGTACACTTGGTGATGTCGGCGCTTTCAGGAAAGTGGAATGCCTATTTTCTATTACGCCGGATGCAAATTCTTGTGGTTAGCACATCGGAGCAAGGGTGAAGAAGTTAGAAGTGAAAACGAGTTGATCGCGAAGATGCTGGCGTCGGTCAACTGACCGGACGCTGGGTCTAAAAGCACCGGACGCTGGCAGGGTGCGTCCTGTCAGGCTGACGTACGGTGACGCAGAAGCTGGAGTGTGACCGGACGCTGGGCTACGTCCGATCAAGTGTGACCGGACGCGTCCGGTCGAGGTCGGTACCTTACTGGAAACGACCGGACGCTGGGGGTTCAGCGTATGGTCAGTTGAAAGCTGCTGCGTCCAGTCAAGTCAAGTGATCCTTGGAACCGTAACATGTGGCCGTCTGCGGGCGACCGGACGCTAAGGTCCAGCGTCCGGTCAACATGACCGGAGCGTCCGGTTGGCCCGACCATTGCCTAGTGAAGGGGTAACGGCTAGTTTAGCCCTTGGGGCTATAAATAGAAGTGGCCTTCAGCCATGGCTGGTGAGGAGCACCTTGGGGGACTTTGTGTCCATGCTTGAGAGTGCTTAGGAGCCCTCCATCTCACACATACTTGATAGCGATCATCCGATTGTGTGAGTGAGCGATTCTAGTACGATTGCATTGTGAGGTTGCATCGAGTGGCACTAGGTGATCGAGTTGCAAGCCGATGGTGGTTGTTACTCTTGGAGGTTGCCACCTCCTAGACGGCTTGGTGGTGGTCTCCGTCGAAGCGCGCAAGAAGCTTGTGCGGCGCTCCGGAGAAGTGCTTGTGAGGGGCATTGTGCTCGCCCCGCGGGAGCCACGAAGAGCAACTCTAGTAAAGCATGTCATTGAGCTACCCTCACTTCTAGGGTAGGTTCTTGCGGCGCCCGACATGTGGGCTTAGCGGGTGATGCTAATTAGCCGCCGAACCACCAAGTGAGCGGTCGACACAACGGGGACTAGCGTGTTGGCAAACACGTGAACCTCGGGAGAAAAATCATCATGTCAACCTTATTCTTCCCATTGGTTTGCATCCCCATTATACAAGCTTGCAATTACTTTTATACATATTAAGCTTGTGTAGTTGCTCTTGTAATTAGATAGCTTGTGTAGCTTGCTAATTACCTTCTTGCTTGTGTAGCATAGAAGTAGCTCCCTTACGTGGCTAATTTGGTTTTAGTAACCTTGTTAGTCACATTGCTTAGTTTGTGTAGCTAAGTATTTGCGCTCACTAATTAGGCATTGGTTGCCTTGTTATTGAGCATTGCTAGTGAGCTTTGTTAGCTTTGTGCTTTTGCTTACTAGCATGTGTAGGAGCTCCCTTGTTGCTTAAAATACTAGTGGCATAGGTTTGTGTAACCTTGCTCCTAGAATTGTTTAGGAGAGCTCTAACTAGCCCGGCACCTTTATTGCATAATTGTTATCTTTGCAAGGTGCTAGTGAACATATATAGTGGGGTATAGTCTTGGCTAGACCGATAGTTTTAATTCCGCATTTGTATCGGTTAGCCGACGTGATTAAGTTTAGAAAAGACTATTCACCCCCCTCTAGTCCGCCATCTCGACCCTTCACCAGATACTGATGGGGTTGAGCATCGCCCCGCCTCCCTTGCAGGAGGAGTGGAGACCCAACTTGCTATGAGTCACGATGAGCGGCTGCGCGTCCTTCCCCTCTAGGGGTGGTGCCTTCCCAGCTGGTCGCAAGTACGACGGCGGCGGCAGCGGAGGTGATGGTGGAGATCCCGGTGGTGACGGCGGAGGCTGGGTCAGAGGTGACCCTCACGATCCCTCCTGCACCGGCTACGGCGGAAGAAGGGAGGGAGACCGGGCTCCCTACCTCGCCGGGTGGTGAGACACGCGGCTCGCCCTCCTGGTCAGAGCTGGAGGTGTCAGGAGGCGACGTGGCTAGACCGGTGGTAGAACTTCTGTCGGTGGGCCACGGGGTCGAGGAGGTGGAGATCCCCTGCCCCAACGAGGTAGGCACCTGGGAGGAGTCGCCGGCCATCCTATCGTCGCAGGAACTGGCGGTGGTCCAGTCGTCGGCTGGGCCTTCAAGCAGGTTTGGGGGCCCACGACCTGGTGTCGCCCTGCCCTGGTGACCCAAGGAAGGCTCGGTTCATCCTTTAGGATGAGGAGGAGGTGCAGCTTCGATACGTACTTGGGGGGAGAGGACTTGCGATGGAGTCCGATCTGGCCCAAACCAGGGCATGGCTTGAGGAGGCCTTGGAGCGGGTCAAGTTCATCCATCAGGCGGTTACAGTCGACCTGCCCCATGTCGTAGAGGTAAGTTTTCTGCATTTGTCCTTGATTCCTTGGTTTCTCGCTGGTTGCTTCAGCGTGTTTGCTTCTTGCTTTATAGGGCTTGGAGGAGATGTTGAGCCACAAGTCCTGTTTCCTCCAAGAGGAGCACGCTCAGATGGAGCGGGAGGCCGCAGCATCGTGGTGGGTCACCAAGCTCGAGCGCTAGCTGGAGTTCGCCCGTCGTGAGTCTCAAGACCGAGCAGCCGAGGTGATGGAAGCGCGGGTGGCGGAACTACTCACGGTGGAGCGGGCGACTGCCGCTGAGTGGGGACTTGACGCGGTGAAGGTCCACCAAGCGGAGACCGAGGCGACGCTCTAGAAGTCCCTAGCGGAGACCAAGGCGGCGCTCTAGAGTTCCCTAGAGGCCCTAGAGTCAGAGCGGAAGGCCCTGGAATCAAACGCTTGGCTGCGCGAGCAGGTGACTTGGGAGGAGGAAGGACTTTCCATCCTCGAGAACAGCCGCCTCGGTATGTACCTATTCTGCTTTTGATGTCTTGGTTTTTCCCTTTAGCTTGCTTCTGAGCTTGTCATCCTTCTTCTAGAACTAGGCGGAAGGGTTGGTTCTCTGGAGTAGGACCTAGAGATGGCCAAGGCGATGATCGGTCGAAGCGCGGAGGCACTGGCCAAGTCCCTTGAAGAGTGATGTGCTCTCTAGGGGGAGCTTGACTAGATCCGCAATATCGCCCATGTCATCGTCTTGGAGGTGTTCGGGTCGGCGCTGAGCACCAGCACGCCAGCCATCCGACTGGCGAAGGTCCCGGATGAAGTTTGGGCGCTTATCTCCGACGGGATGTTCTACGGGACGTCGGGGGTGCTGACTTCGGTCGCGACGCACCACCCGGACCTGGACTTCGCCGCCATTTGCTGCGGGTATGCCAACGGCTAGAGCCCAGACGCCATCCATGCGCTCGGGGAAAGCTTGCTGCCACATGCACAGTTGGTGGCCGAGCAAGTCTCCACGCGGTGGGTGATGGAGGCTCGCCGCACGGGCGCGACTGAAGGCGCAATTTTTTATTCGGATTACTAAGCCATGTTAATATGTTGGTAAATAAACCATCAACTAGCAGCTGGTCTATTGTGTATTTTCCCCAAGATAATTGAACCATGCTATGAAATACCATCAGCTAGATGCTCCTCTGTAATGAAGTTTTTTTTAAATGCTCCTCTGTTTGCGTTCAATAACTTGGACATATATGACTTTTGGTTATTTGATTTGTATGGTTATATGCTGATGTAGCGAGAGCACGGGTATTATACTAGTTACTACTTGTGCACTAGTTTGCATGGGAAATTTGGTATTGACAAAGCTGCATTCTTTTACATGCTAGTGCTATAAAAAATGGTTTTTATGTTGAATGCAGAAAAATGGTTTGCCACAACATTGTCAACTCCATAGAATAATCAAAGATTTCTTGTTCAGGTTGGTCACTTGTTGGTTTTTCTACCACACGCTAGTACTGCAACCATCAGTTTTATTTGTTAGCACAGAGCTTGACTAGTGCAATCCTAGAACAATCGACTTTGATTGTTTCCTGATAAATAGATGGCATTTGTTTTTTGAATATTTGCTTAGAACTAACTTATTTCATATTCAAATTTATTTTTAGGTAGCTCCAAGAGGTGCTTGGTAGCACATCATATGGACAACAAGCCAATTTAATTTTTAGAGATGAAATCTTAGTTCATATGTTTGTTTATTTTAGACTCCCTAGAGATGAAATCTTAGTTTAGACGTACTTGTTAGTTTGGCTTTGAATTGATTGTCCTCAAACTATATATGACAATAGTGAACATGCCAAGAAATGAAAGAATCAATGTTTGTTTGTATGATTGGTGTATTTATGAGATGTGCTGCATGTTAATGCAGTGATGATTTCACACTAATATGTGATGTTCTTTTTTGTCACTATGGTTTGGATCTAGGCTTGGATATGGGCTAGGTATATTAAATGGACAACTAATCCATGACGAACTCAAATGTCAATCTATGACGGCTCAATTTGGGCAAACAAATGTATGACGCGGGATACATGACGTTTTTTCCGATCGTCATGGTGAGCTATCTGTGACGCATTTTTGCTTGTCTGTGACCAAAATAAACTATCATGTATAAGGGTATTTTTTATAGTGACACTGAGCAGGTACTACCTCCTAAGAGGATGGCTTACATGTATAGTGGTGGTTCAGTTGGGAAGGTGAATGGCCTTCATCCCACCTATAGGTACCTGGACAGGATGTTCAGGAAGTCCATTGACTACATGGGTGGTGACAAGGGTACTATTGCAGATTACTCTAGAAACCTTCTCCATAGGATGGCACCAGATGCAGAGCCCTTCAGTGTCTTTGACTTCATCTGGTGTGAGATTTAGAGTGTCGATGAGAGGCCTGTCAAGGGCTGTGGCTTTGGTCCATACATTATGCATATGATTGAGCAGGCGACAGGGCACCAGTTTGATTATGATAGACCCCATATGGTTCTAAAGATAGTGGCTGATCTAACAGAGGTTGGAATACCCCCACCTGGTCTAGGGGGAGCAGCTATAGCCACTGAGGCAGATGCACCTGAGGGAGGTGTAGCAGCAGCTGGAGGAGCTTCACCTCCACCACGTGCTCCTTCACGTTCTTCGTCTCGCCATCATAGCTCTCCTTCGCCCATCTGCAGGTTCTTTAGTTCTACCTTTGGGATGTGCCGAGATATTTAGATTAGTTAGCGGGAGGAGAGGAAGGCTAGGAGGAAGGACACTCGCACACTCAAGCAGATTTCCTAGAGTCCTGAGCTTGATCCTCCTAGGTCTCCTATTTTAGATGATGAGCCTAGTGAGCTAGAGACGGAGGAGCAACAACAGGTCAGGTACGACAGAGAGTTTGCTGAGTTTCTTTAGATGTAGGAGCAGTAGGCACCACAGCAGCAGGAGCAGGCACTGGAGCACCCTGACACCTTACCACTTTAGGCTGGAGTGCCTTCTGACTTTCAGCCATGTCCTAGTGCAGGAGAGCAGTTTGCTTCAGACTTTTGGGGTGACCTCACTAGTGGATACGGCTACTATGGGTTTGGTGGCTATGGTGCCTCTGGTGAGGGTGGTTCTCGTCCACCTGGTGCTCCACGTTCAGAGGATGAGGATGATTGTGGACATGATGACGATGATGAGGAGTGATCACAGCCTTCAGATACAGCTTGTAGCCCCCTTTGTGCTTGGATTGTCACTTTTCGACCTTTTGTGGTGATAGATGACAAAGGGGGAGAGAGACTGATTAAAGCTTCAGATGTGTTTCATGTGTTATCTTTGTACCTAGAGATATGTACTGCAGCTGCAGTTATCTTGTGAGCTTCATTGTTGTATCATTTTGAGTTGAAAGAAATTAGAAATTAGAAATTACATGAGCTTTATCTTTGTATCTTGTATGAGATGAGATTTGTACTTCATGGATGTATCTTTTGAGACTCATGTGACATGATCCTTATCTTGTAATATAATCTATCTTAGTGGGTTTGTGGACTTGAGAAACTTTGTAATGTGTGTTGTGTGTGATATACATGTGTTGTATTTATTTTCATAAGGACCATGCATGCTAGAATGAAAATGTATGATGTGATGCTTTTATGTTCCTTCTTTGTATGATATATCCTGTCATATGCATCACGGTTTTTAATTTGTCATAGACATTTGCACCCCACGGATGCAATGATTTAGGGAGTCTCCTATGTGTTTTAATATATGCAAATTAACATTTGAGGTCATTTTGTGAATTCTATTTATAAGCACATATTAAGGGGGAGCCTCTCATAAATCATTGAACCCAAAAGCTTAATTGTCTATATCTTTTTGTAAGCTTTAATCAAGTTGTCATTAATCACCAAAAAGGGGAAGATTGAAAGTGCATCTAGCCCTTTAGTGGGTTTTGGATGATTGAATGACAACGTGATTAAAGGTCTAACCTGTTTTGCTACGTGTGGACAGGTAATAGGTTATCTCATAGGTATTTAATGAAAGCCAAAATGATATATTGTTGGAAACAATCTAGTTCAAACACAAGACAATAATGCAAATGTAATTCATGCAAGGCTTACTCATTTGTGGGATTTCTATGGCTTATATGAAAGCAAGCACGTTGAAGAATTTATTAATGAGACATAAGGGATTGCATATGGAATGGTCTCACATCCTAAAGCTTGCTACATTGAAAATGTTTATACAAATAATCTAAATGAATGATTTAACACCAAGTGTGACTTGATGGCTTGAGATGGTAAAGATAGCAAGGAAAAGTTTCGAGGTACTAAGGAAGGGTGAAGGGCAAGCAATAGCTTGGCGACCGAGGAACCTAGATAGGGTGAAGAAGGAAGTACTTGCATTTAGTTGAGGTACCAATCAAACTATGATGGTCACATTAAAGTGGGGATCAAATCTTGGATGAAGTTGTGGAAGTGACCTGATACATTTGGAGTTAACTCACATCTGTTGAATGGAATCAATTCACATGCTCAAGATGGCTATGCCCAAGGAGAGAATCAAGTTTGACATGATGGCACCCTCACTTGATGATCATTGTGGTATATGGCATTTCGGTTTAAGGGAAATCAACTCAAGCGCTTCAATTTCCGTTTTCATTTGATCTTGAGTTTATATGTATGTCATACTATTAAGAGGGATGCATCATGTTGATAGATATTTATTCATAAGTGCTCAAGCCAACCCATGTGAGGTTCGAGTGTTTTTGAGAGCCAAGACAACTAACACATTTTGCTGAGTCTGGCAATACCGGACGATACCGGATGTGTCCGGTATTTGTCCAGGCACAGTGACTTTGTGACCGTTGGGGCTGTACGGCCAATACATAACGGCTAGTTTTTCAAAGGTGCTATAAGTACCCCCTAGCCTCTACCTTTGGAGGTTGTTGATTCTACTGACTTTTAGACATGTTTTTGAGCCTTGAGAACACTCTCCAACCCTCTCTTAGTGAGTGAGTGATTCAAACTTGCAAAATCCATCTTGTGAGTTGAGTGAGATCCAAATTGACAGCAAGCCACCCTTGAGCACTTGTGCATATTTGTCGATCTCTTGATTTGCATTTGTTACTCTTAGACTCTTCGGTCCTAGACGGTTAGGCGTCGTCGGAGAGCACCCAAGAGCTTGTGGTGTGCCTCGTAAAGTTTGTAACGGTTCGATTCCACTGCCGCAAGGGAAGGAATCAAGCTAGTGGAAGGAGGAAAAAAGAGTTGGAAAAGACTTCGGCTAGAGTGACATTCGTGGTCATCTAGAGCTGACTTTCGCTGGGTCGCTCGCAGCCCCCTCAACGGAGAGTAGGACTCGACGGAGTTCGAACTTCGGTAAAATAAATATCGTGTCTCGATCTTTCTCTACATTTAGTATTTGTGATCTTGTTATGTTGCTTGAGTTTGTGAGCAGGTGATCAGTGAGTACCTGCAGCTTGTGAGCAAGGAGGAATCAAACGGAGCCGGACGCGTCCGGTATTTGGGGCCAGTGCCCAATTCATTTGTTCTTTGCTCTAATCTTTGTGTCGTAGGCTTGTGGCTCCTAGACCTTTTTAGTACTTGTTATATTCTCTGTGTTTGACTCATGAGGGATTTATTTCTTTGATTTGAAATTTCTAAATATACTAATCATTTTCGTATTTTAAAGGGTTGAATTTTTAGAAACGCCTATTCACCCTCTCTAGACGGCATTCTCGGTCCTTTCATGATGAATGAAATGGTCCAGTGGTGTTAAGTCATTCGCTTAATCACGATTAAGCGGACTGGTCGCTCCTATGACTCTGAATCTCTGATTATGTCCAGCGACTCGATTTGTCTGACCAGATTCTAAATCGTCAGACTAATCATCGCTTAATCATGATTAGTCGCCCAATTAGGATTGAAAATGACTAGCTTTTACGTTGCGCATGCGGCTGCCTGAACAACCGGGCTTCGCCAAGCTGGTGGGCTGGCCATTTGACCCATTATGTTTTGGAATATATACCTATCCAGAGCAACCCAGGAGCAGGAAGTTGCCTCTCACGTGTGGATTTTTTTTTTAATTTTAACCTTTTTTTTAATATAATTGTAAATCTAACACTGTCGGTTTTTTTAAAACGAACACTTTTGGCCGCGCCTATTGCCCTGGCGCGGCCAAATGCCTGTGCCGGGCCATGCATGGTGGCGCAGCACAGGGCTGACGTGGCGTGGGCCGGCCCGGGGGCCGCTGACGTGGCGGGTCTTGCCGCGCCACCGACCCTGGCGCGGCAGTGCCGTGCCCTGATCTGTGGCACGGCAGGACCAGATATATACCGCGTGCGAGCCCGCCCACCCGCACGCACCCCTGCCCTGCCCGCCCGCCCGACGCCCGAACGCCGCCGCTAGCCGCCGCCAGCGTCCTGCCTGTGGCCGCACTAGCCCGCGCCCGCCCGGCCTCGGCCGCTCGCCCACGTCGCGCCCGGCCATTCCCGCCGCGCAGCGCCCTAGCCGGCCGCGCCACGAACGCCGGCATGTTAAGGCCGCCCGCTCCTAAGGTACCTCCCTCTTGATTTCATATTTTTTTTTATTATCTAGTATAGTTAGTATTTTTTGTATCTACTATTAGTGTCTTTGACCAAATTTATATAATAGCGTACTAATATTTATAATACATAATAGGTACTATTACATTAAGCATGGAGTATACTTTCGTAATAAATTTATTAGGAGATAGAAATATTGATACCGTTTTTTTAGTTTTGATCAAAATTAAACATATTTGACTACTCGAGAAACAAGATGTGTATTTATTTTGAGACGGAGAGATTACTTGTAATTTTAGAACCAAAGTTTTATATGGATTGATTATGTATTTATTATCTAGTATAGTTAGGATTTTGGGTTTAGAGATTTAGGCTAGTTAGGTTAGTGAATTTGTTTGTGAACTTACTAATGTTAACTTGAATTTTGTTAATTTGAATACTCTAACGCTTTGTTTATCAATTTGTAACAGGATGGCCCCTCCCACGCAGCACCCGTTGTACCCCATTCTGGAGGTGGAGTACGACAACCAGCACCGAGCACACATCTTGAGTGACAACGACGCAGAGGTGTTCTTGCCTCCTTTGAGGCCCTGCACTCACACCAGGGCGCATCAGTGGGATGAGCGTTATACGCCGTACATACGGCGTGCTGGCTTCCTCGAGCTTGTCTGTGTTGTCAACCATGGTCTTCCGCCCCTTGACCCGGCACTACTTACTGCAGCTGTAGACAGGTGCGAGTGCATTTTTTGTACGTAAACTTTCTTGTAACAAATTGGAGGTAACTAACAGTCGTTCTATTTTTATAACAGGTGGAGGCCTGAGACCCACACGTTCCACCTATCTTGTGGCGAGATGACCTTGACGTTGCAGGACGTGAAGGCTATTTCAGGCCTTCGGTTGGGGGGACTTCCAGTGACAGGGATAGTTGACAACGATAACTGGAGCGAGCTGGTGGCTCAGTTTACTGGTTTTCTTCCACCGGACGACGATGCTTCCAAGAAAAATAAGTGAGTAATTCAAGCCTATTTAATACTTGCATTGCTTTACAGCTGGCTGGCATCGGGTCTCATTTTCTTTGATCAATTACAGGAAAAGTTCTGGTGTTTCATCGTCCTAGATCACAGAGCGCTTTGAGTACTTGGACCCACAAGCTGAGGAGGCACAGATCGACAGGTTCACTCGAGTGTGGCTCTGGCACTTTCTTGGTGCTTTGCTCTTCCCAGACGCCTCGAGCAACACCATCAGCTGGATCTTCCTTAACATACTTCGCTAGCCGTGGGAGAACATAGCGGGGTATAGCTGGGGCAGCGTAGTCCTGGCATGGACGTATCGACAGCTATGTGTTGCCTGTCGTCGCACCTCAGGACATGCGAACCTTGGGGGTTGCTCCTACCTACTTTAGGTATGGTGTTGGGAATGATTGCCCGTTGGGAGGCCCCTTAATAATGGTTTACCGGTAAGTACTTTGGTTCATTATATTCTTCCAGGCAGTTAGATATGATGATATTATTTGTTGCTAATTCATTATCGTGTTCAATGCAGCAATGGAACAGGCATGATACACTCCCTACAACTCTGTATATCTGGACGGAAGTACAGTTAGTTAGAGGGAATGCGTGGCGCAAGTACAGGGAGTATACAAACGGTCTCGACGTCCTGACATAGCACCAGGTTACGCTCTCTATACTATCGTAGCAGTGTCTTCTTCGATGTACACTATATCACAACCTAACACAATTACGAAATTTCAGGTGTTTTGGTGTCCTTGGGATTCTCCGGAGCTCCAGGACTATCTGAGTCCTGTCACTAGGGACGAGTCACACGAGTATCGCTGCGACGTCCCTCTTATTTTCATCCATGTGGTCGAGATTCACTTGCCCATCCGAGTCTACAGACAGTTTGGAAGAATGACAGGCTGTCCACCACCGCTTTACTCTACCAATCAAGTATTGCACGGGTGCGTTATCGATTAATAACAATGCTATAATTCAGAGGTGTGTTTGGTACAACTAATATCGTTTTGTTGCAGGTTTGACCGCAGGAAGAGGTACAAGACCAAGGATTGGCGCGTGACACACAGCTCGTACATCCATTTGTGGCACACCAGGGTACCACATGCGGTCCTTGCGGGTCCTCCACACGACCAGCACACCTTCGATGAGTACCTGCGGTGGCTTCACCGGTCTACGAGGACACATATCAAGCCTCCGTACACTAACGTGGCGATTGACGAGGACTCGGAGGAAGATGTCATCGAAGATGTGTACGACTTTACCACTAGGGAGGACACACAGCTACAGACAGCCCCGCTTCAAAGATACGTGGTAAAATGCTTGAATGGTACAATTTGTTATCCTTTTGGTATTAAGTATGTGTACTAAAACTGTCCAACCGTGTTTCTGTACCCAGGCGACACAATTATCAAGGCTGTCCAACGAAGCAGCGTTTCGGCTTCACGAGTCTAGAGGACAGGGGCCAGGCGTTCTCGTGGCTTTTGTGGAGGTAAACATAAACTTGTCCGTTTCAAAAATATTTCTTTATTGTATATGCGTTTGGCTAATGAACTAACTTTAACGTCTATTTATGTAGAAGGTGAAGAAGAGCTGCAGGATGCTAGCTCAGAAGTTGAGCTGCATGGACACTCCTTATGAGGAACCGCCACTCCCCGCGCGGTCGGGTGGCACGTCTTCAGCCTCTTTGAGGACACCAGTCGGCTCTTCTCAGCCGATGACGCAGGGTGTCACTTCCGCGGTGCGTACACCACCACATCATAGCGCTGGGAAGGACCCTGCAACCGAGGGCGAGGAGGAGGACGATGACGACGAACCCCCGGGCTTCCGCGGACAGCACGGCCAGTGGGACGAATGGCCGCAGGACGAGATCGGCATGTCTCAGCTAGGTGGTTCCCCGTTTGGCACCTAAGGAGCCTCACAGGTACTAACAAAGATAGTTTGTTTCAATACGTAGGCTCCATGAACTAACGATCATAAAGAATTATAAGTAATCGTGTGTATCATATACCTGCAGGGTACGAGCCATACGCACCGTCGACGCGACCATACCGACGTTGGCTACACTCCCAATGTGTTGCCAACAAATCCGAAGAGACAGAGGCATCCGAGGGATCCTTACACTCCTGGGTCTTAGTTTGTTTAGGTCAAACGAATATTGGCATCTGAAACTTGCGGGGTTATTTGATTATGTTATGTCAAACTTATGTCAAAACAATGAATATGTTATTGGCAACTTGTCAACTTGCTTCTTATTCGTTGAGTCGCGGCAGCACTGCCGGCGAAATTAAGTACCCTGCGTTCGGGAACCGATAGTCCCGGCGTATTTGGACACCGGTGGCAATTTTTCGTAATTGATTAGTTAAAATGGTGCATAACTGTATTTTGAAAGACGAAAAACTAATTATTGGCTTATCAAATTCTCTATTCGGCCGTGAAAAAAACTCAACAAAATACGGGCGCGACGTGTTTCGATTCTACCATCGAGGTAGCCCAGGTCGGCGGCAGGCGCAGCGGGCAGGTGGTGTGACTGCTCGTGCAGTATGTTTGGTCCAGCCGCGCCACGCAACAGGGCGCGGCACTGCCGCGCCAGGGTCGGTGGCGCGGCAAGACCCGCCACGTCAGCAGCCCCCCCCCCCCCCCCGGCCGGCCCACGCCACGTCAGCCCTGTGCCGCGCCACCATGCATAGCGCGGCACAGGTATTTGGCCGTGCCAGGGCAATAGGCGCGGCCAAAAGTGTTAGTTAAAAAAAACCGACAATGTTAGATTTAAAATTATATTAAAAAAAGGGTTAAAATTAAAAAAAATATTCCACGTGTGATGCTCCACTATCCAGCCACCACTATGCCACCCAAGAGCTTGCTGCCGCCCAGGAGCTTGCGGCCACTGGTTCCCGTCCTTGCTGTTGCTGCCCAGACATCTTCCAGAAATCTCCATTGGTTCCTTTGGAATGGTCACTGTTGATGCCTGTGGTTCACGGGGATGAAGCGAATGAAATCCATAGGAATACTGTACCAACTCCATAAAAACGGAGGAAACTTAACATCCAATCGGACCTCTTTTTTGTGCGAAGACCGAGGCAACTCTCCTTGTTACTCGTACCAAAGATGGGCAACAGTCGGTAGCAAGAATAAAAAAGGTATAATGCTGGTGACTAGATGACTAAGAAATTAGATTACTGTTACAAGCATGTGTTCTTCCTTTCCTATGTTTCAAACAATCATTTCTATTCCTATCCTTTGTTTTCCAATCCTTTGTTTTCCAACTGCAATCCTATCCTATCATTCGTGCGTTTCTCCTATCCTGCGTTTCAAAAGAGCCCTAGTCCATTACCGTAGGTCAGATCCCGTCCGCAGACTGCAAACAGTGCCAGATTCTTCCACTGCCTGCCAGATCCCTTCTTCCCTCCCAAAGATGAGATCCTCTAGTCCTCAAATCCTCCTCCATCTTGCTGCGTGTGCGTTTGATTTGTGTTCTGCACCTCTGCGACTCTGCCTTGCTCTAGCTCTACTGCTGCTGCTGTTCTTGCCTCATGCTCTACGCTGCTGCTCTCTACTTAGTGCTTACATACTACACCTGTCTGGCTGTGTGATGTATGTGCAGATGTGGATAAGCGGCGAACTGGCCATCAAATCTCACAAGAATCTGTGCCCTAGTGCTTTTAGACTCTTGCTGCTTGCTTAATATGTTATATGGTACATCAGTCCTGGAATATACAGGATGACTATATGGACCATTAGGACAGACTAGGCTTGACTAATCGGGCTGGTCGACAATGACTCGCGACGAGTCATTTGGTTGGTCCTGTGGCGACTAGGGTAGACTAGACGATTTGATAACATTGAAATGGTCTATGCAATTGCATTGTTTCATTTTGGTATTTCCTAGGCATTAGGCAATACATGCAAAAGACAAGTTGTATTGGAAATAGTGTAGACATAGTTTCATCTAGATGAAACTCATTTCATCTTTCTCTTCATTAATCCCTTCCCACATCATGAGAAAAGCTGGCATGACACTATATTTAATGAGAATGAAACTCCCCATTGAGAGTGGCCTTATGAATCCTTTTGTATTCTGGTAAAAATGTATGCACTAATATTTAATTGTCCATGTTTAGCATAGCCATTAGCTTTTATGGACTTAAATAGTATCAACTTAGTTTACTAGGATCATGTTTTCACAAAAAGTTGAATTGTACCAGATGTAAGTACAAACTGACAGTGTTGCCTTGCTTTCCTTAAAGTTAACTATCAAAAACAATATGAGCTTATGATAATATGTGTTTGTTTTATCAATGTTTTCCAACGTGGTTATAAAATTTAGTCTTCAAATGTTCAGAGCACTCTTGAACTTTTCTGTCCTGCAGGAAAAAAAAAACCCTTATAGCAAAATGTCTGGACTAACATATGAATTTATTGTTTGCTATTATAATGTTTGCTTTGAAATTTACTGGTCCATTTTTTTCTGGTATACCTCTTGGTCTTTGAGGACTTAGAAGTCCCTAGCCACAAGACAAAACAACATTGTGCAATACATTGGCCAGATGGATGATACAAAGAAGGTTCTGTTCACTGGTGCAGCAAGGCTTTTTGCTCCAGTTGGGAAACCCTTTTAGTCCCGGTTTCCCAACCGGGAGCACCAATCCAGGACTAAAGGTACCCTCCTTTAGTCCCGGCTTGATGCCCGGGACTAAAGGGGGACCTTTAGTCCCGGTTGAAAACACCAACCGGGAGTAAAGGGGGCCTCCAGGCCTGGCCAGGGACCGCCACGGGGCAGGACCTTTAGTCCCGGTTGGAAACACCAACCGTGACTAAATGTCCCTCTCTTTTTTTTCTTTTTCTGGTTTCTATTTTTGGTTTCTTTTTTCATTTAATGATTAGTTTTGATATTAAAATACATTTTCGAATACGCTGCTAATAGTAATATATATGTGTACTTCGCACGCGTAAGTTTTCGTTCGAACTTTGTACATAAATAACAAACGCATATACGCGTACATGCAAATATATATGATGATCATATATATACACACGTTATTTTATGTACATATAATATGTGCATATATATATATATATATATATATATATATATATATATATATATATATATTACAAAGGTTTGATATATAAATTGTTTATCTCCTTAGCAATTCACTCCTCCAGATTTGGCATCCACGTTTCGTTCGGGTCATTGTAGAACTCGCCGTTGGGGTTGATGACCTGGTCATTTAGAAATCCTGCTATAGTCTCTCGAATTGCTTTAAGTTGGTCAAGTCGTATGACTTTTTTTCTCAACCATTCAGTCTTCAATAAAAGTTAAAGGAAAAAGTATTAATATATATATGTATGTGTATTGTTCATGTAATTACTTATACAAATGAGAGCAATAAAGAAATTGTAAATATACGATCGAAATAATATAAAGGAAAAAGTATTTATATACATACTTTGAGTTACTCTTCAGGAGTTCTCTTTGAGTACGCCATGATGAACTCGCAAACATAGTATCCGCAGTAGTTGTTACCCTGCTCCTGCCTTAGAACCCATTTTTACGACAAAAAAATCAATTAGGGTGAATTGAAATCATCATATGGTGTTAATTGAATATAAATATGGAGTTATAGTACTTACTTTGTGTGCGATTGCACCCAGTGACGCTTTGCAATATTTCATTTTTTGTTCCTCAATGAACCTTTTCCAAACCCTGCTCCCAATAAAATAAAAAAATAATTTAACCTTTAATAATTGTTGAGAGATCGGCGCCATTATATATATATATATATATATATGTTGTTATAGAGAAACTAAATTAATTACCCTTGTATAATATCTATCATGTCTTGATACTCCGTTTGCGGTTTTCTCAACGAGTCTAACATTTTCAATCTACTATTGGCCATATCGATGACCATCAATATCCAGTGATTGCTGCATAAACATATATATATATGTGTGTGTGTGTGTGTGTGTGTGTGAGAGAGAGAGAGGTAACTAGCTAGTAAGGAAATATTGATGTCCCATATATATGATCGACATTAATTACTTATAATAACACTCACTTGAAGTTGTAGGGGAAGTGTATCTCCTTCTTGTCGCGTTGGTTCACTAAGAAATTCATGAGATTTCTCTCAGGTTGAGGCTTATAATCCTTCGGGGGGTTAGGGTGTTTGTATACGACATACAGATCAATGAACCGAACATTATTATCGTTTCTCTTTCTAAGTTCTGTCATCTCATATCTGCATACATGAAAAGTGTGAATATATATATTGTGAATATATAATAAAGAAATTGTGAATATAGTAGAAAATAATCACACTTACAGACAATAGCAGCTAATGAGACTTTTGTCGAGAGAGTCCAGGTGGCATAGTTGGTGTAATTCTGCAAGCTCGACATAGATAATGTCATTGCCACAGAAGTAATGGTGGTTTCTAATTTCGACAGAAAGATAGATTTGTTCCGCATCAGACGCCGACATGTACCACCCGTTTAGCAGGTACATTTGCGTACCCAGTTCACCTAATTTCTCTGGGTTGTATAGACTCTGGCCTGGTACAAATTTCTTGTAAGGATCCACTTCCGGAGCAGATGGTCCTTCAGCGAGCACTTCGGCAAGGTTCAAACCAGTTTCCTCATAAAACTGAAGAAACGACTCATAGCCGCCTATCTCCGCCACTAAGTTTAAGTTTGAACCATATTCGTTAGGAACGATAAGGGGGGATTGATTGTTGCGTTTTTGTCCGAGTTGTGCAACACCTTTCCCTACTCTCTTCTTTTTTTGCGCTGCCTCATTTGACTTGGTGAGAGAGCGGTCATAGTCCGCTATTGGTTATTTGCTGATCTAGAGGTAGGAAGAAGTATGATGGCTCTGGGTTCTCCCTCGCTCGTCGTGCCTGTTTTGCACCTTCAAAGAAATCTGTCACTTCTTTTTGTACTGCATCCTTTAATTCCTATTCACTTTTCTCATAAGATAGTTTTTGGGGAATAACTGGATGAGTATTTGCTTTCTGCTTCTTTGCCGGCGGGCAGGGCAACGGCTTCGTTTGCAGGGCGGACCTCTTAGGGGCTGGCTTCCTTGGAGGCGGGGGAGGCGTTGGAGACCGCCTTGGAGGCAGTGCAGACTTTGGAGGCGGCGGAGGCGTTGGAGACCTCGGCGGAGGAGTTGTGGACTTCCTTGGAGGCGGCGGAGGAGTTGGAGATGGTGGGGATGCAGCAGTGCCTTCGAAGGCGTCATCATTGCCCTGAGCACTATGATGGTCGGGAGAAGCAACAGCTGGACTTTGGTTGGCGGAGGCCCTGCTTTGTGAGTACAAAAAATAATGAGATATAAGTAAATGTTTATTATTAGTCATGCCCATAGAAAATTATCAAAAATTGTTTTTCTTAACTTTTGTCCGCACCTAATGTCTGCTGGCGGTGGAGCAGATGCCCTAGGGATAATGATGTAGCGCTTGCACCATAGTATATATGCCTTCTCTGCTTCTCCTAGAGTCTTCTCTCCATCACCACCAGGAATGTCAAGAGCTAGATCCTCATAACCTTTGCTCACTTTATCCACTGTGACCCTAGCATATCCAGGTTGTATTGGTGCCCCATGGATTCTTGGTGTCTTGGTAGGGTCTAGAGGAGTAAAAACACCGACAACGACCTTGATTGTGTCATTCCCCCTTGGAACATGTAGCTCAATTGATGTCATTGGAGTAGTGACATCATCCACGAGGAAGCGCAGCGCTGCGTCATCTTGCTTTGGCAGCTCAGTGGAAGCATAGCTGCTTTTCAACTGACCAGGGGGGCTAATATTAACATTCATTCCTAGCTTTGATGCCTGCCTCTGGGCACTCATTGCTATCTGCACTTGCTTTCTAATTTCTTCCTGCATTCTTGCTTCCATTGCTTTTTCTCGCTCCTTTGCTTCAAGCACCATTTCCTCCAACATTGTCACCCGCGCTGCTTGCTCCTCCTTGCTTCTCTAGCGGCTTTGGTAGGTTTCCCTGTCATTAGGGAAACCAAGAATCCATGGAGTGTTGTGTCCTAAGCCTCTGGTTCGGCCAGTGTGTTCAGCAGTCTCGATGGCATACGTCAGCTCATCTTTCTCTCTATTGGGCTTGAACACACCAATCTCTTTAGCTTCTATAGCAAAAGCCAATCGGCGTGCTGCTGTTTTGAGTTTTTGCCCATACACTGCCAGGCCAGTCTATGGGTCGAGTCTTCCCCCATGACCGAAAAACCAATTCTTCGAGCGTGGGGGCCACTTGGCTGATTCTGGTTCGATCCCCTTGGCAATAATGTTCGCTTCCATTTTTTGCCACTTTGGAACGGCAGTATCATAGCCACCTAATCCCATGTCATGGTGGTATACCTTTTTTGGGCATTCTCTTGGTTCCTTCTCACCCATGCCTCACCCTCTGCTGATGTCTTGTACTCTACGAAATCATTCCAATAGGGCCTCTATTTCGAGATCGGACCCATAGCAGTATTGAAATTCGGCGTTTCGTTCTTCTTGATGTATGTGTTGTATAGGTGTTTCTTCCAAGTCTGGAATTGTGTGGCCATCTTCTTCATAGCCCACGATCGAACTAGCTCCTTCAATTCATCATCGTTGATATCATCATAATCATCTGCTTGCAACGTAAAATGGGCAAGGATATCATTCCAGAGCAAATTCTTGTCAACATTAGAGACAAAACTAACATTAGGCTCTTTGATCTTTTTCTTCCATTCACGGATACTGATCGTCGTTCTCGCTAGGGCGAATCGTCGTTCTCGCTAGGGTATACAACAATGGGGCGGCGTTGCTCTGCATATACAACAACGGGCGGCGTTGCTCCGCATATACAACAACAGGGCGACGTTGCTCCGCATACAACACAACGAGGCGACGTTGCTCCGCATACAACACAACGAAGCGGCGTTGCTCCGCATACAACACAACGATGGCGTTGCTCCGCATACAACACAACAAGGCGGTGTTGCTCCGCATATACAACAACGGGGCGGCGTTCCTCCACATATACAACAACGGGGCGACGTTGCTCCGCATACAACACAACGAGGTGGCGTTGCTCCGCATACAACACAACGAGGCAGCGTTGCTCCGCATACAACACAACGAGGCGGCGTTGCTCCGCATACAACACAACGATGGCGTTGCTCCGCATACAACACAACGAGGTGTTCCTCTGCATATATCACATACAAACACATATCAACGTATGTAGGGGTCGGCGGTGACGATCGACGTACGTAGGGGTCGGCAGTGATGGGTGTCCGGAGGCGGTGATGACGAGGCGGCGAGGGGAGTGGCCGGCGGCCGAGGCTCCTCCTCCTCCCTTCTCCTTCCTCCTCCCTTCTCCTTCTTCCTTCTCCCTTCTCCTTCTCCTCCCTTTTCCTTCTTCCTTCTCCCTTCTCTCCTCTACTGCCCTGCGGCAGAGCGGGGCCACGGCGGGGACGGCCACGGCGGAGCGGGGATGGCCCGCGGTGGAGTGGGGACAGGCCGGGGTGGTTGGGGGTGGCGCGTCGGCGAGCGCACGACGTCGGGGTGGTGGGGCGCCGGTGCGCGTGCGGGCGCTCGCGAGGTGTGGCGTCAGCGGCGGATCGGACGAGCGGCGGCGGTCTGTTAGGGCTTGGCTCGGTAGTGGAGAGGAGGAAGAAGAGGGGCCGAGGCGGGCGTAGAGGCAATATAAGGGAGAGGACCTTTAGTCCCGGGCGCCACCACTAGCCAGGACTAAAGGCCCTTTAGTCCCAGGCCCTGTTAACGCCCAGGACTAAAGGTCACACCTTTAGTCCCGGCTGGTGGTGGCGCCCGGGATTAAAGGTAACCTTTAGTCCCGGCTGGTGGTGGTGCCCGGGACTAAAAGGTTTTTGGCGGGCAGCCGAACTGCAGTTTCGCTGCCCGCCAATTCATTAGGATTTTAATATATTTCTTTTTACATAAATGATAAAAGGATAGTTAATTGTATAGAAAAATAAATAAAAGACATAAAAATATTTTAAAAAAATATAGATTCTATTTTGCTTTATTGCACACAGGAAAATTATGTGACCTAAAGTTTTAATTTTTTTTAACAAGTTTTAAAACACAATATAGTGTTTAAATTACTATTTCGATAATGCACAAATATAGTGTTTAATTAAATTCAGAAAAACTATTGTGTTTCGACTGGAAATTTATTTTCACATCATTTGAACGTGACATAATCCCAACATCAAACATAAATTTGTTTTCACATCATTTCAACGTGACATAATCCCAACATCAAACATAAATTTGTTTTCACATCATTTCAACGTGACATAATTCAACATCAAACATAAATTCACAATTATTACAAAATATCTCTAATACACACTATTGAACATCAATATATATATCAAGCGGGCACAGTAATGAACTTCTTCTTGACGTATATCCCTTGGTTATGATCGCGCCATAACCATGGAGTGTCCTCATCGTTTAATTGGATACTAGGGTCTTTGTTCACTGTGAAGGGTGAAATTCGGTCATCCTTTTCATAATCTTCTGACATGTCTGACTTGTCTTCGATTCGGACGATGTTTCTTTTTCCTGAAAGAACTATGTGGCGCTTTGGCTCATCATTGATTGGGTGGTTGTCGTTTTTCCCTCTCTTTGGTTTTGTAGACATGTCCTTGACATAGAACACCTGAGTCACATCCTTCGCAAGGACAAACGGTTCGCCTTTGTACCCAATATTATTGAGGTCCACTGTTGTCATTCCATACTGGTTGTCGACTGCTACGCCGCCTCCAGTCGTCTTTACCCACTGGCACTTGAACAAAGGTACCTTAAAATAAGATGCATAGTCTAGTTCCCATATCTTCTCTATGCGGCCATAGTATATTTGCTTGTTCCCATTAGGGGCGGTGGCATCTATGCGGACACCATTGTTCTGATTGGTGCTCCTTTTATCTTGTGCTACAGTGTAAAATGTATTCCCATTTATCTCATACCCTTCGTATGTGAGGATATGCCACGATGGCTGCCTAGCCAACAAATACAGCTCCTCATCAATACTCTCATCACCCTAACATTCTTTTCGCAACCAGTCGCTGAAAGTTTCCATGTGCTGACGCGTAATCCATGCTTCAGACTTCCCTGAGAACTCAGATTGGAGGAGGTTCTTGTGTGTCTCGATATACGGATCTACCAAGGAGGAGTTATGTAGAACTGTGTAGTGTGCTTTATTGAAATTATCATCACCCTTACCAATATATGTTTTCTTCCCTAGTGTCCTCTTTCCACTTAGTCTCCCCTCGTATCGCGATTCAGGAACACCAATCGGGTTAATATCAGGAATGAAGTCAACACAGAACTCAATGACCTCCTCTGTTCTGTAGCCCTTGGCGATGCTTCCTTCTGGCCAAGCACGGTTGTGAACATATTTCTTTAGGATTCCCATAAACCTCTCAAAGGGGAACATGTTGTGTAGGAACACAGGACCGAGAATAGTAATCTCCTTGACCATATGAACTAGGAGGTGTGTCATGATATCAAAGAAGGAAGGAGGGAACACCAACTCAAAGCTGACAAGACATTGAACCACATCATTCTGTAGTTTCGCTAGATCCATTGGATCGATTGCCTTTTGAGAAATTGCATTGAGGAATGCACATAGCTTCACGGTGGCTAGACTTACATTTGGTGATAGAATTCCTCTTAATGCAACTAGAAGCAATTGAGTCATGAGCACGTGGCAGTCATGGGACTTTAAGTGTCCAAATTTCTTCTCTGGCACATTTATTATACCCTTTATATTCGAGGAGAATCCATACGGTACCTTAATGCTATCTAGGCATTCAAACAAGCTGTCCTTCTCTTCTTTGCTAAGAGTGTAGCTGGCAGGACTTAAGTACTGGCGTCCATCATTTGTCTTCTCTGGATGCAGGTTGTCTCGTTCTTTCAAACACCACAGGTCCTGTCGTGGTTCAATTGTGTCCTTAGGCTTCCCATACACGCCCATGAAGCCTAGCAGGTTCACACAAAGATTCTTCGTCAGGTGCATCACGTCGATCACGCTGCGGACCTCTAGGACTTGCCAATAGGGTAGCTCCCAAAATATGGACTTCTTCTTCCACATCGGTGCGTGACCGTTGGCGTCCTTCGAAACAGGTTGGCTGCCAGGTCCCTTTCCAAATATTACTTTCACATCATTGACCATATCGAGGACGTCCTCACCAGTTTGGTTGCGAGGCTTGGTCTGGTGGTCTGCCTTACCTTTAAAATGCTTGCCTTTCTTTCTTACGGGGTGATTTGCAGGAAGAAATCATCGATGCCCAAGGTACACGACCTTGCGACACTTTTTCAAGAATATACCTTTCATGTCACCGAAACAGTGCGTGCATGCATTATATCCCTTATTTGATTGTCCTAAAAGATTACTTAGAGCTGGCCAATCATTGATTGTTATGAACAACAATGCTCGCAGGTCAAAGTGCTCCTGCTTGTGCTCATCCCACACGCATACACCTGGCTTGTTCCACAAAAGTAGAAGTTCTTCAACTAGTGGCCTCAGGTACACATCGATGTCGTTGCCAGGTTGCTTTGGGCCTTAGATGAGCACCAGCATCATAATAAACTTACGCTTCATGCATAACCAGGGAGGAAGGTTGTAGATACATAGAGTAATAGGCCAAGTGCTGTGACTACTGCTCTGCTCCCCAAAAGGATTCATACCATCCGTACTTAAAGCAAACCTTAAGTTTCTTGCGTCACTTGCAAACTCGGGGAATTCTCTATCGATTGCTCTCCACTGGGACCCATCAGGGTCTCAACATATTGTCTACCTTACGGTCTTCTTTGTGCCATCGCAACAACTTTGCATGGTCTCTGTTTTTAAAAAGACGTTTCAAGCGTGGTATTATAGGAGCATACCACATAACCTTGGCAGGGATTTTCTTCTTGGGACATTCGCCCTCAACATCACCAGGGTCATCTTGCCTGATCTTATACCGCGATGCGTGACATACAGGGCATGCATCCAACTTCTCGTACTCCGTGCCACGATAGAGGATGCAGTCATTAGGACATGCATGTATCTTCTGGATTCCTAATCCTAAAGGGCAGACTACCTGTTTTGCTTCGTACGTAGTGTTGGGCAATTCGTTATCCTTTGGAAGCATCTTCTTTTGGATTTTTAGTAACTCCGCGAATCCCTTGTCAGATACACCATTCTTTGCCTTCCATTGCAGCAATTCCAATGTGGTACCTAACTTTTTCTGCCCCGCATCACAAGTTGGGTATAGCAATTTCTTGTGATCCTCTAGCATGCGGTCGAACTTGATCTTCTCCTTTTCACTTTCGCATTCTCTTTGTGCGTCACGAATGGCCTGACCAAGATCGTCAGCGGACTCCTCCTCTGCCCCTACCTCTTCTTCAGCGGGCTTCTCCTCTGCCCCCACCTCTTCTTCAGCGGGCTTCTCCTTTGCCCCCACCTCTTCTTTAGCTTCCCCCATTGTAGTATCATTGAAAGCACCATATTCAATAAAAATGTCATCATCGCCCCATTGTTCTTCTTCACCTTCTTCCATTACAACTCCGGTTTCTCCGTGCTTCGTCCAACAAATATAGTTTGGCATGAAACCCAACTTGAACAAGTGTGAATCAAGAGTCTTTGAGTTAGCATATTCCATCGTATTCTTACATATGGCACATGGGCAGCACATGAAACCATCGCGTTTGTTTGTCTCGGCCGCACGTAACAAAGAATGCATGCCGTCCATGAACTCTTAGGAGCGACGATCAGCATTGTACATCCAATGTCGACTCATCTGCATTACATGACATAAATACCATATTAAAACATAGAACATAATTAGTTAATTATACAACATGCATACCACCACAAAAGCTATAAATTTAAGAAAGCCTCGCTACAATGTAGACAATCCCAACTACCACTAAAAACACTAAAGCTAAAATACACTTCAGCAGTACAAGGATTTCATGACCAATCCCAACTAAAACAGATAGATCCCCTATTTGTTCAACATCTTTGGGCTTCTTCGGCTGGATCACTGCCTCATTAACCGCCATATCTGCCTATTGTGCAAGATATTTTTGCATGAGTTCAACATACTCTTCCTCCCAGTAGAAGCCTGAACATCCAGTGACATCCCACTGAAATTAAAACAGAAAATTAGAAATTTAATCACAACCATCATGAAAATAGGTATAAACTAACCATAGTCATTAAATACGATAAAATAACTCACATTGCGATCCGGACACTTGTAGAAAATGCGACCCTTGTTGGGACCCTCCTTCTTCACTCGGTACTCCATCACAATCTTCGTCTCATCACAACACTTGCCGCATGCAATGAGTGGGAGGCCCGGCCTAAGTCGCTTTGGAAACCCATGAGAGGCCGAGGACCTAGAAGCACTTACCATCTACTCTCTATACTCATTTTTAATACACTATAAATTAAAAAAACTCTAAAATTCTTTATATCTCTAAACAATGAAGTGTGCTATGCATGCTACAAATGAACGGTGAATACTAGTTTTTAATAGCTACTTTAACCTTCTTGAAGTGATTTTGAGCTCAAATTGCTTACAAATCAAAAAAACCACAATAAAGAACCATATATATATATATATAGTGAACAAAATGAGATAATACAATGGTGAAACATGAGAGTATGAAGTTGGTAACCTTTAGAACCGAAGAATCGACGGAGAAATCGAAGAAATTGATGGAGGAATCGAAGAATGGATGGAGAAAGAGCAAGAACACTGCTTAAATTTGAACTTAAGCTCTCGGGCGGGCTCGGGGAGGAAGAAGACGGCCAGTAGGATTTATAGCTCAAAAACATGTTTCAATAAATAACCATCCGTACTAGTTGACCTTGCTTACGTGATCATCTCGGCGAGCACTTCTCCACCGGACGGCACCGTACTTGGTCAAGGAAGAGCTCTGATTCTACGAGGAAGGGAACACGGTCTTCCACGACCATTGCCGCTCTCCCTCGTAGAATCAAAACTCCTCCTTGATGTCTGTTACCGCTCGGCAGAGAACATGCTCGCCGAGCTAAACACGGTCCGCAAGTTCAACTAGTACGGATTTTCTATAATTTTCTAACTATTTTTTAAGTTTTTCATTTCATAAAAAGTTAAAATAAAATGTTTAGTCGCGGAGTCCATAGAAATGACCATATTTTGACCTAGCAACGCATTGTCAATTGTCATTGCGTTGCATTGCACCCCGGACCGGACTCCGGACAATAAAATACTATGGTCGATCGATGCCGTTCTTTGTCGTACAGTCGCACGGCGACGGCCGACGAATCCGTTCAACCACCAAATCTGTCAGGCCCGGCTGTTCGGGCATATCGTCAAAAGAGAACGGATTTGCTTCCTATTGCACGGCCTTGCATTGCATCTGTCATACCACCCTATACTCATTTTTTAATACACTATAAATTTCTCATGTTATAAACAAATAAAATTAAAAAAACTCTAAATTTCTCTATATCTCTAAACAATGAAGTGTGCTATGCATGCTATAAATGAACGGTGAATACTAGTTTTTAATAGCTACTTTAACCTTCCTTCATGTAAATATGCAAGCTTGAAGTGATTTTGAGCTCAAATTGCTTACAAATAAAAAAAACCATAATAAAGAACCATATATATATAGTGAACAAAATGAGATAAGACAATGGTGAAACATGAGAGTATGAAGTTGGTAACCTTTAGAACCGAAGAATCGACGGAGGAATCGAAGAATGGATGGAGAAAGAGCAAGAACACTGCTTAAATTTGAACTGAAGCTCTCGGGCGGGCTCGGGGAGGAAGAAGACAGCTAGCAGGATTTATAGGGGGGACCTTTAGTCCCGGTTGGTGGATCCAACCAGGACTAAAGGTCACTCTCCAGTCCCGGGCCACGCCACTAGCCGGGACAAGAGATTTACTCCCGGTTGGAGCCACCAACCGGGACTAAAGGTCGACCTTTACTCCCGGTTGGTGGCTCCAACCAGGACTAAAGGTCCCCTGCCACAACGGCCTGGCGCAGGAGCCATTGGGCAGGGACCTTTAGTCCTGGTTGGAGCCACCAACCGGGACTAAAGGTCTCTCTAGTCCCAGGCGCAATATTTCCCGGGACAAGAGCCTGGTTTAGCCCTTGGATCAAAGGTCTGTTCTCTACTAGTGGTTGGTGGATGGAGGCGACATTAATAAGATATTAAAGCTGTCTACTCAAAACTATCACTACTACAGGAATCAATTTGCGCAGCGTGGCCAAAATGGGCTCCGTGGCGGGCACCTCTTTTGCCCGCCACGGTTAACCGGTGGCCGGCCACCGAGGCGCCCGCCACGGTAAATCGATTTACCGCGGCGGGCATCGTTTAAGGCCCGCCACGGAAAATCAGAGGCCCAATAGGCCCAAAGCGAGGCCCACTATTTCCGTCGTCATATATATACACAGACTAGGGTTTCACTCGCACTCCCAGCAGCCGCGCCTCCCTCTCTCATCTCACTCTCTGCGCCGTGACTCCCTCCCCTCCCCGACTCCCTCTCTCTGTCAGCCTCCCCACTCTCTGCGTCGCGAGGCTCTCATCTCATTCTCCCCCTCCGCGCCTCCCTCCGCGCTCTCCGCGTCGTGAGGCGGAGCGCGGCGCGTGACAAGATGACGAGAGGTGGCACGCGCGGCGGCGTACTGGGCGATGGCGCGCGTGGGGCAACGGCGACGCGCTGGGCGATGGCATGTGCGGAGCAACGGCGGCGCGCGGGGAGACGGCGCACGCGGGACGACGGCATGCGGGTCGACGGTGCGGGGCTAGGGTTTCGGATCCGGCGGGCCAGCGGTGCGGAGGACGTCGATCCGAGGTAGGTGAGTTCATCTCCCTCTTCCTCTCCATCTCCCTCTTCCTCTCTCTCCATCTCCCTCACTCCTCCCTCTTCCTCTCTCCAGATCCGGCGGTGGCGACTTCCTCCTCCACGGATCGTGGGACGGCAACGACAAGCCCGTCCTAAGGCGGATCTGGCCGGTGGCGGCGCGCGGTGACCAGATCCGGCAGGTGACGGCGTCCCGAGGCGGATCCGGTCGGTGGCGGCGCGCGGTGGCCGGATCCGGCGGGCGAGGACGATTTGGCGCGGCGGCCTCCCTCCACCACGGTGGGATCTCCACCACGGCCACGACGCCGGGATCCACCACGGCCACGATGCCGGGACCTCCACCACGGTCCCGAGACGCTGGGGCCCGGCCGGCTGCTCCTCTTCTCCCTCCCCGAGCGGCACGGATCTGCAACCGTGGGAAGCCCGGATCCGTCGCCGGTGGGCTCGCCAGTGGGCTCGAGAACGGGCTCGCCGGCGGGCTCCTGTTTTTTTTGTTTTTTTTAAATGATTAACCGCAGCGGGCATCCTAACGTGCCCGCCGCGGACCACGGCGGGCACGTTACACCGCCCGCCGCGGTAAATCGGTTAACCGCGGCGGGCAAGGCCGCCCGCCGCGGTTAAGCCACGATTTACCGTGGCCTCTAGGCCGCGGCGGACGGCTTTGCCCGCTGCGGAAAACCGAAAACGCCAGTTTGTGTAGTAGTGTATGTTAATGTACTTCCTTCCATTGTAAGTTCTATGATGTCAGTACTTGAGCGTTTGAGTAATCAAACAAAGTGTTCTTTGCTGGGAATATCCTTTTCTGGTTAAAAGACCATTCTGCTTTCATGAAACGCAGGGCCTCAAGTATCTCCAGCACGACACCCTTGTAATGACCCGCTCCGCTATCAACAGAATTATCAAACGGATGCCCTCATCAACCGCTAGCAAGGAGGGTTCTGGGTTAGACCACTGTTTCCCACAACCAGCAAAGCAGAAACTGTGACGACGCTCGAAGATTTCCAGTTATCTTGGTGCTAACTTCGAGCTGCAACATCAACCGTTTGTTTTCTGTCAGACTGAATGGAGGTACCGAGGTAGGAGGGAAATGTTAGAGCCCTACTTTTGTAATTCAAGAATAACAAGACACGTAGCTCGTGATTAACATTGTCTTCTGGACGCACAAGAGGCATGCAAACATGAATCTGCTCTACTACATTCATTGCCTTTCCGTGCTTTTAATCTGAGCCAATTTTCTATAGCCCAATAAAAATTGTTGCCCGGACAGCAGGTATATATGGAACAGATGGCCGGCAAGAGTAGCTGTAATGGAGCAACAAATAGTAACTTTCTTACTTCGATCGTAAAATCTATTTAGGTTTGTTTAAGTTTTAACCTTGACTCTATAGGTGCACAACGCATGATTGACGTTAATACATTCATCGAGAACATATAGTCCTTGCAAAGGATAAAAATACATAGAGTAATTAATAAATTTATATAAATATTATAGCATTCAAATGGACATTGTGTTATGAATAATACAGAAATGGTAAGATAATCAGTTTTGATGATTAGCTGTACATACTAAATCTATCCACAAAACTTTTAATACTTATATAATACTACAAGATTTTAGACTGTGTTGTAGCACAGATTGATAGGGTAGTTCATACTAGCATGACAGCAAAATCTGGAGTGCAATCCTCACTCACAGAGCCACAAAAGCTAGTCGTGAACCATGATGATTACTAATTAGCTAGAGTCGGTTACTCAACACGACACAAGCACGAGCAACTAGACAACATTGGAATAATCTAGTCACCAGAACACACGGCTTGATTAATGAGCTGGACACCCCATGGATATTGCTGAAAACGAAGTGCAGTTGTACTAACCACAATTAAAACCTCATGCACCACGGGCACTGGGCCGGTTGAGGCTGTCTGGCAGTGGCCGGCTAGCTGCTCCAGTAAGCCTGGCACGACAGGGTTTTCTCTCACGTACGCAAGACCTAATCCGCCGTCCTGATTAACCGGACCATGCGTGTACGTGATAAACAAAACGATAGGGGCATATATATCTTCGAAACCAAAATTAAGCAGGTGCGGTTAGTACCATTCAGATTACTAAAATGTCTCCTAGAACCTCAAGATATGTGTACCTGCTCAAGTCAATAAGATACTCTTCAAAATAAAACTATAAAACTGCCAAACCTCATATATACAACATGATTTTAGAAAAAATATTGAACTGGTTTCGTATTTTTCTGAGTTATGAATTTTTAAAATTTTTAGTATAAATTTCTTTTAGAAAAATATTTAGATATTTTTAAAAAAAGTCATAATTTTTTGTAAAGTCTAATGGACCTCGGAGCCCCCTAAACTACTGCAAAAGTTTGATTTACCTCTCTTATAGCTGGCGTGGCGCTATGTACATTGGTTGACATGGCGCCAAGTCAGCCACAAGGTTAATCGGGCAGTTTCAAGAATTGTAGGAGCCTAAAAATCCAATTTCTTAATTGAGGCAGGTAAATCAGGCTCGCGTGATAGTTGAGCGTGGTGAGGACTTTTTCTGCTAAAAATAAACTACGAAATGGAGGAGCCGACGGAACTAGTTGTTTTTTTTTCTCAATCACACAAAAGGTTTGCACGTCTTCGTATTAAGGTAGAAAATTTTTTTGGTACAACACGCCATCAGAATTAGTTGTTGGAGACTTCACCGACTCTTGCTACAATACCACTAGAGTAGAGTAGTGCTGCAATAGAGAAGTCAAAGCACCAATAACCACACCGAACCAACCCAAAGGCAGGTGAGCGCGGCCTACACAACACGTCGCCTACATAGAGGAGTGTGCTCCAGCGGAATAGAAAAATGTGCCCTTAAATCTCTTTAACTTTTGTACAATTAATTTAAGAAATGTTTTCCTTTGCCACAATGAGGTCACGGATATCGTACTTGGGACTTCTTTCGAATTGTAAGTAGAAATGTCCACGTTGAGCATCATGGCAATAATATATGTTCATGTCACCATATATATTTACGAACACATACATAGAATATACACATGGTGATTTTATATTTATTATGCGAATGTGATGCTAAGAAACTTTATTTACCAGCTCTCCTTCGAAGTAACTTTTATTCTTGCGGAATGTTCATAAAGATACTTCTTCCTTTCATCCACAGAAGAATGAAATTTTCGTTGTTCGAGAAACCAAATGATTTCAAGTTTGATCAAAGTTATACAAAAAAATATTAACATTTATGATACAAGATAAATATTATTAGATTAATTATGAAATATATTTTTATACCGAACCAGTTTAATTGGAGATATAAATATGAATATTATTTGCTATAAACTTGATCAAAGTTAAACTACTACAATAGTTGCATTCTTTTATGGACACACGAAGTATCACATAGCAGAGAAGTAAAAAACTATAGGTAGAGGTTACCAAAAAAAAAAAAGGCAACATTAGGGTAACCTATTATATGCAGCTTTCGGTACGCCTACTAAACCATGATTGCGTATATATATCATCAGGCTGGCTAAATAACCGGTCGGTCGACTGTTGCTAACGTCTGATTATATATTTCCTCCTGCGTCGGGTTGCGCATGCTGGCTAGTGGCTATATTGCTTTGCTTGATTTTGACCGGCCGCGCCGGATCGGAGCAGTTGGTCGGCAATGCCCCGAAGGCCCAAGCTGAGCCGAGTAAATAAATTATTAGTTTGTGTCCTTTCGAAGCTGACGTGGACGCGTAGCAAGTGTACCTGCCATGGCCAAACGCGGTTAAACATGTCGGCTTATTATACTTATATCCTAATCACTTTGCCCGGCCTTGGTCGCGTTGTTAGGTAGCTGTGATATATACGTATGTGTCACTGTGTGCATATAGAATTACTGACTGCACGTGTGGGGTCATCAGTCTAGGTAGCTAGTACGTGGTACTACATGCTTGGTAGGTCAACTTCTTCGAGCATCGCAATATCCACACGTACTACGTAGTACTATGAGTTTATTAAAAAGGATGTACATCCACCATGTGTATGCGTGTGACGGTCACAGACACAGCAGAGCCTTGTGCCTTTGCAAGACATGCATGGAAAACATGAGAGATGCATGCACGTGCTCTTGTATAATAAGCATAATAACGAAAAATGTCAGGAGAAACAAAAAAAAAGAGAGAGAAGCCATTGCAAATTGGATATTCAGAAACCAAATTGCTACGCTTTTTTTTTTGGTGCCCTGAAGGCAGCACATATATGGTCCAGTGGTCAAGTTAGTCAGGCGTTTTGGCCGCGTTCACCATGCATGCATGTACACTGTACTGGTAGCTCCTAACCGGTGATCGACACTTGGACAGACCAAACGCATGCAATTAGCAGCAGCAGCAGCCACGATCTCAGCACACCTGATTATTAATTAGTACCAAATCAGTGATCACCTGCTGCTGCTACGCCTGCCTCTGCCTGCAAAGTCAAAAAGCTTTGGAGACCATTGAGAAACAACCATGCCGCCGCCTGCCTCGTAGACCCGGTGCACGGGGCCACACCGCCCGAGCGGCGTATGCATCCTCACGCCCGCGCGTGGGCCAAGTGCGCCGGTCCATGCGGCCGGTGCACCGAGGCGCTTGGCCTGGTGGTGGCAGAGCCGTTGGGTCGGTTGGCTGCCTCCGCGCTACCGTTGGTTCCCGGGTCGGCCCGGGCACACGGATCTGACGGGCTGTCACTGTGAGTGCGTAGTGCCGCGCTCCTGTCCACATCACGCACCCCTAGTCCACCACCACCACTAGCCGTTATGTCCGTCTGGTTTCCCTGCCCCTGTTCCACGATTTTTTTTTCAATAATGTATGTAATCCTTCCCATCCCACCCTTTTTTGCAATAATAAAATAATTGTTAGTTAAGTATTTACTGGAGAATTGGCTAAACTATTAGCTAGACCCGTTTGGATTAAGGAGCTATAAGTATTAATAGCTAACTACTATCTCCTTGATCCAAACATGGCCTAATCTGAACTAGTTTTTAGCCTTAATTAGTAACTAATTATGTGTTTCCAAACAGACTCTTAATATCAGGTTATAGCTAGCCTTGACTAGTAACTAGTCATGTATATCCAAGTCAAACATGCCCTTAATATAATGTTATTAATTTGAAGGAAACAAGGAACCGACTCAACAATCCAAAAGCCAACACATAAAAAACCACACACGTGTGGAAAATGGGGTTCGCGGTTTATCATTTCACGTGCAAACCACACATGTAGAAACCAAGCAGGTTCGGTAAATGTGGTGGTGCTCGGTCGCCTCAAGACCGATCTCATCTCATTTTCATATATTGAAGAAGTGCCCCGCCCAAAGACGACTCCATGCTTTTCATCGTCCTAATTCCTAGACAAATCGTTGAAGATAATAATATTCCACCCTCGAGAAATGACGCGGCATCCTTTGGACATGCCAATCCCATTTTTAGCCCTTGAGGTACGGTACTATATATGCTCACGCCAGCCAAAAAGCATCAATACTTTTAGTGGCGGGTGGTCAAGAATATTGGTATAGCCCTTTTGTAAGCCTGAATGCACCAAGCCACGATCGACTATGCCTCTTTTCTTTTGGCCTTTTGGTTTTGGGACACGATATGAACAACCAATTCTACAAAACAAAAGAAAAGTTAAGAAAAAAGGGGACATATCTTGTGTGAAACTAGAGATATATTAAATGAATTTTGATTTATGTATGCACCTATGTATGTGTGTGTGTGTTTTTTTTGTTTTCACGAAGAGTACGTGTGTTGGTTGGATCAGTGATTAAAGCTGAAGGTGTCGCATGGGGTGTCGTATGGGGTGTTCGGATACTAATAAAAAAATAAATTACAGAATCCGTCAGTAACCCACGAGACGAATTTATTAAGCCTAATTAATCCGTCACTAGCACATGCTTACTGTAGCACCACATTGTCAAATCATGGACTAATTAGGCTTAAAAAATCGTCTTGCAAAACAGTCTCAATCTATACATTTAGTTTCGTAATTAGTCTATATTTAATACTTTATGTATGTGTCTAAACATCCGATTAGACAACGACTAAAGTTTAGGAGGTAAATCCAAACACCCGTGTACATCCCCTCCACGTCCTTTTTCTATTTCAAATGTAACCTTTTACTCTTTGTGTGACTGTGTGAGACTGTATTCTGCTGGGCTGGAACATGGAAACACATCCCCCTATTTTTTTTTATAACTACACGACTTTCCCTTTGAGGCCTTGTTTGGAATAGAGGAAGTTCAAAAGAATTTTAAAGGAACCTAAACCTCTGTTTTGCTGATGTCACTATGCGTTTGGTATGGAGGAATCGGCAACCAACTTTCTATAGGAACGGTAGAGAAGCATGTACTTTTATAGGAAACAAAAAATGAGCTCCGAATCGATGGAAAATTTCCTACGGTGCTTGCGCTCACACTGTGCTATGAATTCCTGTGTTTTTCCTGTGTTATGGATTCTTGCGTTCTAAACATTCTTTCTAGTTATTTTTCACGTTTTTTCTTTTCTTTATTTTACCACTACACACTCACCATATTTCTGTGTTTTTTCTTATTCCCATATTTTTTATTCCTGTGTTTCAAACTGACTGTCTTTCGTGCTCCCACAGAGAAATGTACTCCGTACGTCCCAAAAGTAGTACACACAGAGTGACGTATGAAAGGGGCAGGATTCAGACCCTTTTTACCGTTGACCATGTGCGACAGGATTGGTAGGACGACCAAGTTTGACTCTGAAAAGTCTGTGTTGATCAAGTCAGATATCTACCATACCAAAACCAGATGTCAGTGTGTGACTGTAGTCAGAGATTCTACTGCCATACTTCACTGAAGTACTACTACTGCTTACTAGCCGATATCGATTACGGCACGGGCCTTTGTGTGTGTGTGTGTTTCATGTACCCCAAATGTGCTATCCATCCGATACACAAAATTGGTAGCATATCCGGTAGTTTTTTTTAACAGATATAGTGTGCCGACAGATTGTTTAAAGCATCTTATATGTAATCCATGCTTACTTGTTTAAAGCATCTTAAATTTTCAGCTTGTTTAAAGCATCTTATATTGTTTACCAAAAGGATAATCCATGCTTACTTGTTTAAAGCATCTTATATGTAATATAGAATATAGGCTCTGTTCGCTGGTCTTATAATCCGTACTTTTTAGCTTGTTTTTTCAATCGGAACATTATTTTTCTCTCATAATAAATCAGCCGGAACAATGTTTCGGTTTGTTTTTTCAGCGAAGCGAACGGGGCCATAGATATATACTCCTTCCTCAGAAAAAAAAAAACTTAAAAAAATTGGGACGAAATGGACAGAGGGCGATCGAGTTGCCGTACGTTCTCGTCCATACAAACGTCCGCGCGCGGCGGCAGTTTATTTCTTCATTTCATCTAATCCATTTAAGTTGCGGGAAAAAATTAAAATTCGTTGGCGAGCAAGGTGTAAACCACCAGACACCACAAAATAAAATACTGAGCAGAGGGAAGACTAAGAAAGAACATTATGTGTGCGCAACTTTTTTTAAAAAAAAAAGGTTATCACACTTAATTTTTTGTGGCAATACTTAACTAGCATCGTAGCTGTATTGTTAGATCCTTTGATGTTGGCATGGGCATGAATAGTAGAGAAAAAGAAAATAACGTGTGGAAAGAGCTACCGCTCCCGATCTAGTACCACCAGATCTTGGAGGTCAAAAGTCAGTGTTGCAACTTGAAACAGTCCAAAACGGAACAGATGTAGAGTCTAGGTTTGTAGTGTAGTTTAGGACTTTAGGGGCACTCGACTCTTCTTCTTTTTTATAGGAAAAATGATTTATTAGCTAATGGATTACTCAACTCTTTATCCATCAATTTTGTTTGGTGATGTTTTGGACGTAATGAAGATATAGGAATTATAGATTTTACATAAAGTCTGTAATTCACCGATTTTCTTTGTTTAGCAAATTATATTACATACTCAAACAGTCGCACATGTAAAGTTAAGCACACACGTACACACCGGATCCTATGAGCACCTCGAAAAAGAAGGAACCAATGAATCTCGAGATTGATGAGGTACGCTTACTACCGATGTGCAGTGGCGGATCCAGAAACGGACCAAGAGGGGGCTAAACAACATAGGCCAAAAAAAATTTGCTCGCTGGACACTGTACACTAACACTAATAAGCATAGAATTAGATAATTGATTCAAAGTGCTCAAAGTCAAAGATACATAGAATTATGATAATAAGCATAGAAAAGTACCAAATACAAGGAGTCTTCCATCTTCATGAATTCACACCACTTGAACCGCCACGCTCAATGCTACATAATTTTTAAATGTCAAACATTTCTTCAATAACCAAGATAACAAATACAAAGAAAAGCTCTAAAACAATGCGCACCTTGGGACTTTAGGTGGCAAGTTTATCTTACGGTTTCTTAAGCCTTGAAAGCGCTTTAAAATTTTATCATCTTCAATGGATGCAAACAAATCCCGCTCAATATAGCATATCATGCTATTATTCATCCAATCATCATTCATTTTATTCCTCCTGTCGGTCTTGATAATATTCATAGCAGAGAAGGCTCTTTCAACTGTTGCTATTGCCACGGGCAATATCAATGCAAGCTCAATGAGGCGATACACCAAAGGAAAATATGTATGTCTATCAGTTGTAACCATCTTCTCAGCAAGGCCACCAAGATCAATACAAGAGCAAAATTCTTCATCATGTTTGACTTCATCCATGAAATTTTCAAGCTCAGTTCTTAGCTTTTCACATTCATAATCACTAAAGTCAGCATAATAAATCTTAGCAAGCTCAACTAATTTCTCTATCTCAAAGTTGACAAACTCATTTGTCGGATCAAGACAAGCAACACATCTCAATAGTTGAGTTGATCTTTCTGGAAATCAATTGTTCAACTCACAAATTATTTGATCAAGGACAACATTGAAAATCCCATGATGAATATGATGGTAGTAGGTCACATATTTGGCTCCACGACATTTTGAACGACCTCTCATTCGTATCATATCTTCCATATTAGGAATGTCTATATTGTGTTTGGCAGCAAAGGCTTTTGTCTTCTCTAAAAGATTATCCCAACCATTTTCCCTCATGGCATTTATATTTCTCATCACAGAACCAATCAATCCTATTGCACAAACAATGTTTTGATTTTTCTTTTGCAAACATTGTGATAGGTCTTGAGTTATCCCCAATACTCTAATCATCAGATGCAATATGAACATAAATTGAAATGACTCCATTTTTTCTATCAATCCAGATGCTAGTTTTTTTCCCCATTAGTACCATCATCACTAATATTCTCTAACACCTCAAGCACAGGTTCATGAAAAAAATGGGAGCATCCATGGTATTACGTCGAGAGACTCGGGTCAAATCCAACAAACCAAGCTACGATCGGTTGAAAGCATATATATATATATATATAACCAATGTGTACCTTGGCATAGGACGACCCAACATTTTTTACTTTATGAAATAAATACTAATCTGATGTCATTCAATTTTGCAGAAACCATTCCCTCCTCATTTGTTGCAACTACCCAATTTACCTATCGCTACTTGTGAAATACCATTAACGGGCACAACCAATGTGTACGTTGGCAGTAAATGACTACCACCCCGCGCACGCGATTCCGTTCCACCCTCCCCCTCGTGCGCCACCGCAACCGAAACCGCGTGCGCCACCGCCGCCACGGCCACGCACTCGCCGACTGGCCGCCCGCCGTCCACGCGCGCGCCGGCCGGGCCGTGCACTCGTCATGGCCACGTAAAACCGTAAAACGAACCCCAAAAAAAGTGCTACTGCCACCCCGAAAGAAGTGGCAAAAAGAAAAGTCACGTCGCGAGCACAAACGCGCCACTGGCATTGGGCGACTCTGCTGGTCTGGTGGAGCCTCTGGCCTGGACCAGCGGCGCAGGCACTACGGCCGGCTCCGGCCAGGCCCCAGTGCGTGACGCCGCACGACGCCATCGCACGCACCAGGCACCACAGCAGCACTCGGCGGTCGGCAGCGGCAGGGGGCCCGACGCTACGCTACGGCCACACGAACACGGGATTCCGACGCGATTAGGCGCGTGCTTATCCGGCGGATACGGCTATAGCCGCCCTTGATGATCCTTGCTTAACACGAGAGCTCTCTCTCTCTCTCTGTTGTGCTTCGTCGTGTTCGCGACAGAGGAAGGGAAGGAAGGAAGGAAGGAAGGAAGAAAAGAAGGAAGGGGGAATTGGGCCTTGTTTAGATGCCAAAAAATTTGGTAAAATGTACGGTAGCGGTTTTCGTTGTTATTTGGCAATTAGTGTCCAATCATAGTCTAATTAGGCTTAAAAGATTCGTCTCGTGGATTTCGTCTAAACTGTGTAATTAGTTTTATTTTTTATTTATATTTAATGCTTTATGCATGCGTCCAAAGATTCGATGTGACGGAGAATCTTAAAAAATTTGGCAAAATTTTAGGAACTAAACTGGGCCTCGGTAGTAGATCGATAAAGGGCTAGTCTTTCTGTCCCATATTCCTCACCAAAGCGAGAGACTAGGGTACTGTTTAGTTCCACTTTATTTTACAAAATTTTTTAAGATTTTTCGTCACATCGAATCTTTAGACGCATGTATGAAGCATTAAATATAAATAAAAAATAAAACTAATTACACAGTTTAGACGAAATTCACGATACGAATCTTTTAAGCCTAATTAGATTATGATTAGACACTAATTATCAAATAACAACAAAAGTGTTATAGTACTATTTCGCTAAAAAATTTGCAAACTAAACCAGCCCCAGAGAGAAGGGGTGGTGGGGGTCACTGACAGCAGCGGCTGCACAAAAGCGTTCGTCGGGGCTTTGGATTCCCAGGAATTCCGTCCCAAAGCAGCAGCCGGCCGAATCGCGGGACCCCGCCGCCCGCGCCGGACCGCCTGCGCACACCGCACAGCGCACGCAGGCCTACTCCCCTCCCCTGTCCCTCCCCTCCAACCGTCCGTCACCCTCCTCCCGCCGCAGCAGCGAGAGCGGAGCGAACAAATCTTGGGGGCTTTCGCACCCGCTCTCCCCGTGCTGGTGGCTGGTGGTGGATTCGCTTGCTCCCCCTTTTTCTTCTCCCGTATACCCCGGGTCGGGTTGGGTTGGATTTGGTTGCGAGGTGAGGTGTGGTTGGGGGTGGGAGAGGAGAGCTCGCTCGCTCGCGCGCGCGCTCGGGTGGCGGAGTGGTTACTACTTCCCCGCTTGGCTTCTTGCTGGTGCTGCGCCCGCCCCGCTGGGCCGTGTCGTGCCATTAAAGCCGGCGCCTTTGGGTTTCTCTCTCCACCTCTCTCTATCCGCCCCCGCTCTCCCACTCCCCTCTCCCTCTCTAGCTGCAGATTGGTGCCTGCCTGCCTTCCCCCTCTAGCTGCGGTCGGTGGTTTGGGCCGGGTTCCGCCGCCTGCTCGGGAGCTCGACCGGGCCTCCAAAGTCCAAAGCCGCCGCGCCGCCGCCTTCCCGGGGCGCGCCCCCTCCGGAATTCTTGCCTTCTTGGGGCTCCGAATCTCGCCGCCGGTCCCCGCCACGCGGCTGGCGCCGGGGTTTGATTCGCGGCGTTTCTTGCAAATTCCGGGTGATTTGGGCCCCTGGATGGCGAGGATTTGAGTGGATTCGAGGGGAACAAGTGGAGGTGGAGTTCTGATTTGGTTCGCCACTTCGCCGTGGTATGTGCCATGAGGAAGCTCTTCTTCTCCGAGTCGGCCTGCAAGGAGACCAAGCTCCACTCCGCGCCCCACTCATGGCTGCCCCTCGAGAGGGGGAAGCTCTCCAAGTTCTCCGGCCATGCCGCCGCCGGCTCCTCCATGTAAGCTCCCGCCCGTCGCTTGCTCTGCCGTATCTGATTTCCGGATTGATTTCGCAAGATGTGCTCGGTTATGCCTGAATTGTGTTCCACAAGACTCGGTCTTTTAGGTTCTGATGTTGATTTGGCTGTGCAAACTTGGCTGATTGAGATGTTCATCCTCTTCTGTCTGTGCTGCAGAGATTCCTTGATGAAGATGCCGGAGCCGGCGGTGCTTCCGCACTTCAAGCCCGCGGACTATGTCGACGTACTGGCCCAGATACATGAGGAGCTGGAGTCCTGCCCTCCTGACGAGAAGTCCTGCCTGTACCTGCTCCAGTTCCAGGTCTTCCGCGGCCTCGGCGAGGCCACGCTGTCACGGAGGAGCCTCCAGTCCGCGTGGGAGAAGGCGAGCACCATACACGAGAAGCTCATCTTCGGGGCATGGCTCAAGTACGAGAAGAAAGGGGAGGAGGCGATCGCCGACCTGCTCACCTCGTGCGGCAAGTGCTCGCAGGAGTTCAGGCTGCTGGATTTCGTGTCGCAGGTCTCCACTGGGTCACATGTGATGAGCTGTGATGATGATGAGTCTGATGAGTTTCGGGGTTCTGCAGTGGTTCATTTCCGGATAAGAGATGATATGATTGCATGCGATCGGCGGAAGCTCGCCGCTCTGTCGACTCCACTGTATGCAATGCTTAACGGTGGATTTAGGGAATCGTATCTGGAGGTCATTGACATGTCTAGAAATGGTATCTCCCCTATTGGCATGAGGGCAATCAGTAAATTCAGCCTATCAGGAAGACTACCATACTTGTCCGCTGATGCTATCTTGGAGATGCTAGATTTTGCCAATAAATTTTGCTGCAAGGGCCTCAAAGATGCCTGTGAGCGAAAGCTTGCTTCTTTCGTCTCTTCAAGGCAAGATGCTATAGACTTCATGGAGTGTGCTCTTGAGCTGGGCTGTTCCATCCTTGCTGCTTCGTGCTTGCAAGTGCTCTTAAATGAGCTTCCAGAGTGCTTGAATGATGAACAAGTGGTTAGGATATTCTCCTCTGCAAATAAGGCACAGAGATTGACAATGGTTGGCAATGCATCTTTCTCCCTATATTGCCTTCTTAGTGAAGTTTCCATGACTACCAACCCAACATCGGATGTCACTGTAAGTTTCTTGGAAAAGCTGGTAGAGTCGGCATTAGATTCTAGGCAGAAGCAGCTGGCCTTACATCAGCTGGCATGCACCAGATTTCTAAGGAAAGATTACCCTGAATCTGAGCGCCTGTTCAATGCTGCCTTTTCTGCAGGCCATCTCTATTCGTTAGCGGGTTTGGCTAGATTGGCCTCTCTTAGGGGTAATAAGCATTTTGCTCTCAAGTTGCTAGACTCTGTCATGTCATCTCGGTGGCCTCTTGGGTGGATGTATCAAGAGAGAGCACTATATTTGGAAGGTGATAACAAGTTAGAAAATCTCAACAAGGCTACTGAGTTGGACCCTACTCTTACATATCCCTATATGTTCCGAGCTGCATCTTTGATGAAAAGGCAAAGTGTTGAAGCTGCATTGATGGAGATCAACCGGATCCTTGGATTCAAGCTGGTGCTGGAGTGCTTAGAACTGAGGTTCTGTTGCTACCTTGCTCTTGAGGATTATAGGGCTGCCTTATGTGATGTGCAGGCAATCCTCACTCTTGCCCCAGATTATCGTATGATTGGTGGCCGGGTTGCTGCCAAGCAGCTGCGAATGCTAGTGCTAGAGAATGTAGAGCAGTGGACAGCTGCTGACTGTTGGATGCAACTTTATGATCGCTGGTCGGCTGTGGATGATATAGGGTCCCTCTCTGTTATATATCAAATGCTGGAGTCAGATAATGCCAAAGGAGTTTTGTACTTTAGGCAATCTTTGCTTCTTCTCAGGTAAATTAATTAATTTATGTTATTGCTTAGAAGAATAGTATGCCTAATCCAGTATTATAGAGTAACACAATAATGGTCATAGTAGATGCTCATGCTATTGCACATGGTTTGGCAACTTGGCGTCTTGGCATGTCTTACACCTACTAGTATCATGTGTCTGAAAGCTGGAATGTTCTCACATGTTTGTCTTGTCAGCATGTTTTGCACATGTCTTCTGTGCCAAGTGCTAACTTACTGCATGTTTTTTATGATATCGCTATTTGGGGTGTTAGGATTGATATGGTTTCATTTTATGTTACCAGATTAAACTGTCCTGAGGCGGCAATGAGGAGTTTGCAGCTTGCTCGTGAGCATGCTGCAAGTGATCATGAAAGGCTTGTCTATGAAGGATGGATATTGTATGATACTGGCCACTGTGAGGAAGGACTGCAGAAAGCGGAAGCATCAATTGCAATACAAAGGTCATTTGAGGCATTATTTCTGAAAGCTTATGCTTTGGCCGATTCGAGTCTTGATCCTTCGACCTCAGCAACAGTTGTATCACTTCTAGAAGATTCATTGCGGTGTCCCTCAGATAGACTTCGGAAGGGTCAGGTAAGGGCTCTTTTTTTCCCCTCCGCATCATTTCCTGCATTTCACTTAGCTAAATGGACCATGAATGATCAGGAGCCGTTGTCCTTTTTCTGCCTTGACATGCTGCATAATGTTGGGATTTAAGACATCTTGTACCAAAAAGAGGAATATTGTTGCCAGTTGCCACTATTTATTTTTTTTCCTAGACTTTCATCATTCTCCTTGGAAAATATGAAGTAGAAATTGATTGCTACATTTGTTCAGTAGTCGCTTTTTTTGGGGTAGAGAGGGGTATTAGATTCTTGCTATTGCTTTCATTCTTCACCTATGCATTTGTTCAACTGCCAGGTGTTGCTAAATTTTGTTAGGAAGTTAAGATGTCCTATTTATTCACTGACTATTGTTGCATTAAGTATGGGAATGTCAGTATCACTCTTAAAAATGGCTGTCCTGTTTCTCCTAACATGGCAACTGATCAACTGGACTCTTGGGTACACTCTAGTTTAATTTTATTTCCTGCCAAGTAGTTGGCCTGTTAGCTAAGTTAGAGCATCCGATATCATCACTATTACTGGAAATTTTCACTTTAACCCTACAGATAAATGAAGCACTCCTTTCAATGGCTAATGAAAAGATTTAAAAAAAATACATGAACTTGAGAAACTGCCCTGTTTATGTCTCTGTCATTCTAGTTTGAGATGTGCATAACTGCAACTTACTGATAATTATCTAACATCTTGTAGGCTCTAAACAACCTTGGAAGTGTTTATGTGGATTGTGGAAAGCTAGACCTGGCAGCTGAATGCTACATTAACGCCCTAAAGATTGGCCACACCAGAGCGCATCAAGGCCTTGCAAGGGTTCATTTCCTTCGGAACAACAGAGCAGGTGCATACGATGAAATGACCAAGTTGATAGAGAAGGCCAGGAACAATGCATCAGCATATGAGAAGAGATCTGAGTACTGTGACCGGGAGCTGACAAAAACGGACTTGCAGATGGTCACCAAACTCGACCCTCTGCGAGTCTATCCCTACAGATACCGTGCTGCTGGTAAGCACCGCTTCCTGCTGCATGGCATATCCAGTTTCTTATAATTTTAGTATGACAAAGCTACGACGTGATGTGATCCTAGGCCACCAGATTCAAAGCAGATTGAAACTTGAATATAAAATCCTTGACGCAGTAGTTTATAATAATTGTTAATAGACGTAGCTCATCTGCTCAACTTCCAGTGGTTCGTGCTACTTTAACGAACCAACTACTCTGGTTCCTGACATTAGCTGGTGAGAAGTCAATGTAGTCTGCCATTGTCTATGTTCAACTTGGTCAGTAGGTGTAACAACCATAATATACTTCATTCAGTCCATGAATTAGCTCATCTGTTCACTGTTCTGTCGCCTCATTTGCTGACGCAGACTCTTTCCTAATTTGATTCTGTTGCTCAGTGCTGATGGACAACCACAAGGAGAAAGAGGCCATCGCAGAGCTGACCAAGGCAATCGCCTTCAAGGCGGACCTGAACCTGCTCCACCTGCGCGCGGCCTTCCACGAGCACATCGGCGACATCTCGAGCGCCCTCCAGGACTGCCGCGCAGCCCTCTCGGTGGACCCCAACCACCAGGAGATGCTCGAGCTTCACCACCGGGTGAACAGCCAGGAACCCTGAGCGAGCGCCCCATGGTGTACATACAGGACAGGAGCCCTCATAGCCATACCAGTGTATTGTTTTGTACCATACACACAGCAGATCAATGTAAGGATAGTAGAAAGCCAGTTTAGGTCTCTCCCTCCCTCCCCTTGAAAACCAAACACCCCATTCCTTTGTGTCCGTAATTAGATATGTTGTTTGCTATAGCCTCCCCTTAGTAAATTATTGTTGTCGATTGTGATTAAGCCTCCTAATTGTACCTGCCATGTGCCTCAGCGGCCCATGCTGCCAGAATCAAGAAGTTTTGACTGTACCATGTGTATGTAAATGAAATGGGAAAAAGGATGAATGGAAGCTTTTGTCGGCGCGAAACTCAGGCATGCAGGCAACTTGCCGAGCACTGATTGATTGCGCATGTGCAGGTTGATTTATCCGGAGTGTTCTTTGTTTAATGCTACTACCCATCAATCAGGATTACTAACATGCTGTCATTATTGCACTGATTGGGGGTGAGGACTGAGGGAGAGTAATGGCTGACAACAGCTTCTGAAAATGAATGGTCAATGGTTGAGGAGTGAGGACTGGGGACAGGGCAGGGTATCACTTTCTGAGGCTGAATGGTCCATGGGTAGTGAATCGGAACGTCTCCCTAGTGACGGGAACGGGACAAATCGTAGAATTCCTTTTGCCCATGATGAGCAGCACTTGCCACTTTGTGGTGTGCTTGTATGTGACATTTGGCTTTCTGAATTGACTGATGCATCAGGGATTAGCACGCAGTCACTGATGATGACACATTGGATGATTTACATATATGAAGTAAAAAGAGGATAAAGATGAGATACAAGTCACCTAGTGAGAAGCGACTTTCAGCGTCATCCTTTCCCACCCTCATTTACATCTTACGAGTAGGAGATCTGCCTCGAGCTGATGTTCTGAAAATTCATACAAATTCTTCTCTAAACAGTAAACACACACTGTGCACACTGCATAGTTTTGTCCGTGCCTTTATCGTCTTTCTTTGTTTTTCGTCGAATCGTTCACATATTTTCGTTGGTTTGCCGAACAACAATCTCAACAAATACGATCCCATGCAATCACCAAGATCTCCATTCTCCAACACAAAGTGAAAATAGAAAGGCGCTTCAATTAGGTGATTGGAGTAACCATCCAGGCACAAATGACAAAAGTTTCGACGCCTTTCGCTGGCTTTCTTTGTGCCCAACTGCCGGTCGCCAAATGTGGAAAACGTCAAGAATACTCGCGTCATGGGGGTAGCGGCCGCCCCCAACTTTTGTGGTGGAGTTTAGGCGGCAAGCTTCCCTGTGAGAGGTACATGAAGAGAAAACGATGTGAATGCGTCGAATGTTTCACGGGTGCCAGTGCATATTGGATAAGCATGGAATGAGATTATGAGAACGAAGCGAGGATAAGAACAACTAAGGTGATGATAAGTTGTTCGTAGCATCGGCTTCTCGAGCATAAAAACAAGTTTCAAGGTGAGACTTAATTGGCAAAAGAGGACGACCATTTTGGAATGGGGTATATACTTTGTAGTTGTACCATCCTGTTTTTAAGCTAATGAAAATAAGGCATAAGCTACTTTGATTTGCTGGACATCATCGGACCTTCAGTGCACAGCCTATCTGTCTTTCTGTGCCCTTTGATTATCGGACTTGCTAACGCTCGGACATCCGATCTAGAGCGCTATCATAATATGGTGCCGCGCCTGCTGCACGCCCGCGAGTATGTGGGATTCGCTTGCAAAGGCGGGACCGCCCCGCGTCGCTCCTTTCCCGCGCGAATGCCCACCCGCGCCCGCTCTGCTTCCGGACCGCCCGCGCTCATGTGGGTCCCAGTCACCTGCCCCGCCTGTGGATGCGCACCACAATGCGTTTGCCGGCCTCAGACTCCCGCAAAGTGACCCATGGCAGCGCCCAACAGCTGCAGTATGCGGCTGTGGCAGGTGGGTCCCATTGCAACATGTGCAACACCAAATCTACTTTTGCAACATCCAAATGAACCACTTACAACATATGTCCGAAGCAGTCGAAACACTTGCAACATATGTCTGAAACACCAAGGAAAACACGTGTGTAAGTGTGTAACCATTGCAAACATATGCAATATCCAGATGAAACGCTTGCAATATACATATAAAACACCTGAAACACTTGAAACATACGCTTGCAACATGCATGTATATGCAACATCCAGATCTACTTTTGCAACATATAGATTAAACAATTGCAACATACATCTGAAACAAATAAAATATTTAGAACATACAATTAAAACATATGTGTATAGCGCTTGCAACATGTGCAACATCCCGATCTACTTTTGTAACACCGATATAAAACACTTGCAACATACCACAGAAATATCTGAAACACTTGAAACATATGTTTACAATATGCGCTTTCAACGTAACATCTCCTTGCTACATAGGAATGGAGGCTCGTCGACGCGTAGAGTTCATCGATGTAGAACTCGCCTCATCGGTGGAGAAGGTCGCGGCAGATCCGGTGGAGAAGGCCGTGGCGGGTTGCACCGGTGTAGAAGGCAGGCCACTTGCTGGAGAAGGCTGCGAGGCGGAGTAGGATGCGCGGGAGATGGAGCGTGGCATGGCGTGTGACCCGGCATGGCGCGGGATGAGGGAGCCACGTGGCATGGGATCGATGGGAGCGCGAGCGAGCGGACGGCACGGTGATTTCTGTGATCTGGGAAGCGGTTTCCGGGCGAACGGACACCCTATTCCAAGCATCTCTGTTTGATTATTTGTGAATCACCATATATGTGAACATTTTGTGAGCCCGCCAGTCAAATCATGAGCATTGCAACTACTAGTACGAAAGCAGTGCTCCTTTAAAATTGCTGCGGGGGTGTTCGGCTGCAGCAAAAAGCAGCAGCTGCTGCTTGGTGCTACAGTAATTTATTCCTCTGGTGCCACTGATCGACCTCAGCCACTGCCACCGTCAGGTGTTCAGGCTGCATGGTTGCGCGACGCGTACAGTACTTAAGCTACCGCACCCGATGATTAACTACTAGCTAGCTCGCTAATCACTCGTTGCCATGCATTTCACCCAGACGCCGACGCCGGGGGCGAGCACTGATGGAGGCTACTACTCGACCTCGATCGAGTCAGCGACATCCACGTACGTACGCCTACGCCGGTGTCAGGCGGTGAGGCTGCTTCCGCTTCAACCGGCGGCCAAGCATCGGACGACGCACAAAGCAGGATATGGCTTGGATCCCGCCGGCGAGACGAGACGGGGTACGTGCATGCTGAACCAAAAGGCCATCAACGACGTCTGTCCAAACCTAGCAGGCTCTCATATTGATAAATTATTTAATCATGTACTCGCTCACGATTGCCGCGCACGCTAACGCCAGACTTACGCGGCGGGACTGCGGGCCGCCGCGCGGACGCCGCAAGGTGACGCGGCAGAAAACGGGCCGCCGCGCATGACCGCGTACAGGCAAGCGGCGTACGCGGACGCGGGACGGGCTGCCCGTAGCTGCGCCGTTTGCAGCGGCAGCGAGAGCCAGGAGGCGGCGCGCGTGGAGCTGCCGCAGCAGGTCCTCGCCGTGGAGCTGGCACAGCGCGCGTGGAGGTGACGCAAGGAGGAGAGCTCCGGCCCTGCGGCGCTCTGGTCACCGCGAACGGTGCGCGCGAGCTCTGGCCCTAGCACCATGGGCGGCGCGGGCGAGCTCAGCGTGTGGGAGGGCAGCAGCGAGAGCGGCGGCGCGGAGCCACGACGCGAGAAACACAGCCAGCACCGAGACGGGCGCGGACGTGCAAAGGGATTGAGAGAGAGGGGAGTATTTTGGACATCTTGCCAGACCCACATGTCAGGGCTAGCAGACGGTGAAAAACCAACGGAAGTTGGATGGAATGGCGTAAAGGGTAAAAATGTTTCGGACGATGGCACCTATGACCGCTCGAACTTTTTAGTGGCATGTAGAAAATTGTAATATTTTATAATGGCACACAGATAAAAGGCTATTGTTTTTGGGACTCTATTGGCAGACGCACGCGTATGAGGAGTACACCCCGTCAGTACATTTTCTCTCTTCTTCCTCACATGTTATCTTCTATTCTTCTTCTTCCTCACACTCCCCTGCAGCTGGCTCATCCTGCCCGGCCCTGGTGCCGTGGACATCACTCCACCGCCGCCCTCGAGCATGGCCACCCCTAACATAAGCTTCTACTCTAGATCCAGCGTTAGCACCCCACCTCCACCACTTGCCAGGCTCTAGCAGCGCGCCACCGCCTCTGCCATCCACCACGTCATGCTAATCCCAAGCTTCTCCTCCTCCTCTTCTTCTTCCTCAGTGGACACCCTCGCCGCCAGCACTACCCAGCCACCCTCTCCCACTGCCCGGTGGGCAGCGCCCTCGTCCTCCGCCGCAGTCTCGACCACAACCACTACCTCTCTAGCAACCTCTCCCCAGCAGCCCATTCTAAGCGCGGAGAGTGTAGAAACCCCCGAAATCCCGAACCCTGATGCTACCACCTGTTTCATCTCCGGCAGCGGTGGCAAGAGTTCATTTAAATTTTTTTTGTCGTTTAGTGTGTGCGAGCTGAAGCATTTGGGTTGGTTTTTTTTTTCTGCCTGTACCAACTAGTAGCACCGCTTTGGGCTCCCCCAAAGTCTCCATTCCTTGGCAACTGAAATCGATCACTAGGCCCACCACTACTAGCTTGGGCTCGCTGGCTCGCTAGCATGAAGCCCACTTTTCCGTTCCATTCATGATTCATCTCGTGAACTAGCACTAGTTTTATAAATTGCAGCTAACATCATCTCCAAAATCTAGTAGTATAGTTCTCACTAAACAGAAAATGCATATCATGATAAAGCGCATGTATATGTCACCATACACAAAAGGAAATAAACTTTGGCCACCTCTAAACAAGTATTTGAATGGGCCATATAAATAATGCCACTGGGTGGATTCTTGTCACGTAACACTGTAACAGCATCTTCATATCTTCAGAAACAGCCGAAAGCAAGTACTAGAAACAGGCTGAAGGGGGTATATTCATAACCAGCCGGTGGCACAGACACGTCACACGGACACCACCAAACAATTGAATTGAAACACTCAAACACACAAATGATGAAATAAATAACACGCGCACAACAGGGAATGGAGGCACGGGCATGGGTACGGATGTACACGTGCCATATTGGACTTGGACCCACCTGGCAGTTGCTCCCAGGCAGCCTGCTTATCTTCTTCAGCATCTGACGGGTGATCTGAACCTGTATCTGCGAAAGACACGGGTGTACGATGATATCATCATAAAGCGTTTCTCAATTGCCTTAAAGAAATTTGATAAATTCCTGTGTATCTACATATTAGAGAGTCGCGCAAAAATGGCAAACGTACATACCTGTCCGAGACTCACTCATTATTAGTCGTCCACCGTCACCGTCAGAATGGGTTCGTTTGTATTCTGAGCTAGCTGTTCCTGGATTTTCTTCTTGAGCTCACCTTTCTTGCGCCATTCTTCCTGACTTTCTTCCTCAAATATCTTGTATTGAGTCTCAGGATCAGGAGCGGCGTTTATTCTGTCCCAATCCAAAAGAAAGTAAACTCTGACCTGGACCTCGTTGATGCTTGGGAGAAATGCTAGCCCAGAAAAATCAATTTCATTGCGGCTTTTTTCCCGTGTGACCTGCAGCCGCTCCAGTTTGGGCATTGCTCTTTCGTCAAATTTGATTGATTTGATGTTCGCTGTCACTTCAAGGGTAAACACCCTGAGGCTTCCGAATGCAATTCCGCCCTGCGGAGATTTGAAATCAAGTTCTTCACACTCAAACGATGACCACAACCTCAGCAGAACTAAAATTTCTAGCTTCGGTAGTTTCCCAAGCAATTCCATAGTAGCATCATGCTCCAAAAGCCTAGTTGCCACTAGCTTCAACTTCACCAGATGCTGGAGCTCCTTGATCCATTCCGGCAACCTTTCCAGATTGCTGTACAGCTTGAGGCTCTGCAGGTTTTCCGGAGGTGAGGATATCAAATCCAAGCAATCACGCAAACCTGGCTTTCCAGCTGAACTCACCGACAGCGATTCCAGCCTGCTGAGATTGGAAATGGCCGAGCAAAACGCGCGGCCATTCTTCTTGTTGATGCCGCTCACTCCTAACTTGCGCAACCCTGTGAGCATTCCGATGTCCCGTAGAACGTTATTTCCCCTTCCGACATTCTCGTTGATGTCCCGTAGAACGTTTTCTGATACGCGCAGGTAATGCTCCAGTCACGACTGCAGGGAATGCCACGCAGCAAGCAAAAGTGCATGCATCACGTCTGGTAAGGGCCTTACAACTGGGGCCATCAATGTTCAAAAGAATAGGTAAGCAACATGCCGCACAGAGACGCGCCCCCAGAAGACACCTCCGCATTAAACTAAGATTTTTCCCTCTTACGTAATCAAATTTTCTTCCAGCATGGATGTACTGTAGCTTCCGAAGTTTGATGATGGTTTTGGGCAGACGCCATGCATTACGTAATCAAATTTTGTACCTCTGATGTCTAGCGTTTGGAGTTGCCTTAGGTTGCCCAATGAATCTGGCAGTAGATCAATACCAATGCATCCACGTAGAGAAAGGTATTTTAGGTGAATAAGCTTCCAAATCTGATCAAGGTGATGATATTCTAGATCATCATCAGTCCCTTCCAAGTCGAGCACTCGTAGAAACCTCATTTTGTCAGAAATGAAAAATGGCTTCCACTCTCCAAACAGTGATAGCGATCGTATTCGGGACATGTCCACTATGCCCTCGAATTCACTCTTATCTCCCTTCCAGTTGCTGCTTATAGCAAGATGGCGTATTGGGCCATGGATATTCATGCTGCAGCCTTCCTCCAGTGTGAAGACAAGGTTTTCCTCCATTGACTTTGAGATGGCAATGTCACGGATGAGATGATGGACTTTGTAAGAGTCAATTGATTTCCTGCTGTGAACTGATTGCTGAGATGGTAGAATCATGCTTCTATTCTTGAGTTCCATGAAGTAGCCATCAGCTATTTCAACGGCCGACTTCCCATGAGTCTCAGTTGAGTAACCTTCCGCTGCCCACTGACGCACCAGACGCCTTCGACTAATGTTCTCGTCTTCAGGAAAAATGGACAGATATAAAAAACAAGACTTGAGATGGTAGGGTAAACCATCATAGCTCTTTTCAAGGACTGTTCTTATCATTCCAAGCTTTGGATTCATCTCTAATTCCGCGTTGAGATTCTCATTCAGTTGCCGCCACTCTTCTGCAGTCTCTGGTCGGTTTGACAAGAAGCCACCTATTACAACTATAGCAAGGGGAAGTCCACCACACTTCTTTAGGATTTGTTTTGCTTCTTTAACCAAATTTGGATTATCTTTCTCATCCAAATATGTAGCGTCATCAAATACCTGACATTGATACAATTTATAAGATTTATAATGCTTAAAAGCATAAAATAACTAATCTTAGATATATTTCTTTTTGCTATTATAAAATTTGGGAATGCATGAAGCTTCGCTGTTACATACAAAAACAAAGTCCGTCTAAAATCCATGGAGTTAAGATCATTTTTGGGAGCATGTTAAGAGAACAAATTAAATAATATATGAATCTTGTATAGGCTATTTCTATGTGCACAAACATTTTCTTGATTAGATTAATCAAACGATTAAAAGAATATCAAACAATTTGCATTTTCCTATATGTAACCGAGCGGCATAGGCCCTCTCCCAATTATATGATGTCAAACCTATTTATAGAATCTTTGAAACCCTAGGGAAATTATTAATAATGTTATTTACATATATGAAAACTTAATGAAGAAGTCCATTTTCGATCATCGAACTATGAGTTATGATTTTGGCCAAGAAACTCAAATCGTAAACCTTTGACCATGTGACGAGTCAAACATAGGGGTATGTTAAGTCCCCGGGAACGAGACTCCCGACCGACCCCTCCAGGATCCCTCAGGGGCTCGTGGGCTATACCCATCGGGTACGCTCGCGCGTACCCTACGATCAAAGGTTGGGCAGAGCCCGAGCACGCCCATGGCCTCTGCTCAGGGCTCAGGGGCTTGCCAAAGCCCCGAGTTCCTGATCAACGGCAGCCCGAGCCTGACCCTAGCCTGACCTAGTGCTCAGGCAAGGATCTGACGCCCCGGCCGTCAGCTCGCCCGAGCGTCCAAGACTCTGGCCAAGCTCGGGGCTCAGCGGTGCCGTCCCGACCAACGGGCGCGAGGCCCTACCAGGCACTCCTCTGACAATGTCATGCAAGTGGCGTGACACAACAGGACAAGTGCCCCATCGTCTCTAGGTGCGCGGGGCTCTCGGGCCAGCTCGTCAGCCCCCTAACCCAAGGCGCCTTTGCCACCAAGGAAGCCTTGAGAAGGCTCACGTGGTGGAGGCCGGTCTTCAGTAGACAGCCCCTGGCGGTCAAGCGCCAGGGCCGCAACAACGTCAGGTGGCGCCCGCAACTCCCCCAACTCCATGACAACACTGAGATCCATCCGCGTCGCAGTAGCGCCTTCATGGACCCCAGTGCATGAAGGCTATAGATTGTAGCCCCCGAACCACCTTGTACCTAACCATCCCCAGGATGTAAGGGGAAGGTTGGTTTCCATAAATAGGAGGATCTTCTCCCTTCCCTCATTAGCTAGGAGGTCGAGCAGTCAAGCTCGGCCGAGAACATAGCAACCGAGAGGAACAGGAGAGTGTTCCTCCCCCCGACAACCCAGCAAGAGAGAGGAGCGTTTCGCTTACATGCTAGGGAAGCAACCTCACTGCCGACAAGCCGTAGGATAGCACCGAGCGATCCCCTGCCAAACTCTCTTTCTCCTTCATTGTAACCCCCTAATTTGGGTGCTCTCAAAAATAAAGACTACTCAATACTGGACGTAGGGCCTCGAAAGCCTAAACCAGGATACATCGTCGTGTCTCCTTTTATGTTCTTGAGTGCCGAGCCACTGGAGACCCACACTCCTAATGTTCAAAGAACAACGATGCTGGCCATAGCAACAAGCCTGCGACAACCGCGTCAAGTGTGATCACGGCTCTATGGTGGCCGGAGCCACCGGCCTCGTCACTAGGGCAGGCGACGCCACTCTAGAAGGCAACGTCCGCCTCCCCAGCGAGGTCTCCGTCGCAGTCGGTGCCTTCACCCACGAACAATTTCTCAACTTTGGGAGCTTGGCCTACGTCGCTGACTGCCCCTAGAAGAGCATCTGACCTAAGTCAACGGGGACTATCACCATGACATTCGACCCAGTCATAGAAGATCGGGCTCAACCCCTCATTGACATCGCGGACTCGACCCGGAAGGCCATGAAGGGCTTGGGGGCTCCTGATGAGAGTCAAACATAGGGGTATGTTAATTCCCTGGGAAAGAGACTCCCGACCGACAAACCCCCCGACCGACCCCTCCAGGATCCCTCGGCGGATCAGGGGCTATACCCATCGGGTACGCTCACTCATACCCTCTAGTCAAAGGTTGGGCAGAGCCTGAGCATGCCCACGACCTCTGTTCAGGGCTCGAGGGCTCACCAAAGCCCTGGGCTCCAAACCGATGGCAACCAAGCCAGACCCTATCTCGACCCTAGCCCGAGCTAGTGCTCGGGCAAGGATCCAACACCTCAGGCATTAGCTTGCCCGAGCGTCCAAGGCTCTGGCCAAGCTAAGGGGCTCCCACTACTACACAAACTTTACTGGAGGCGGGCATTTTTGGTTTTCTGCGGCGGGCAAAGCCGTCCGCCGCGGCCTAGAGGCCACGATAAATCATGGCTTAACCGCGGCGGGCGGCCTTGCTCGCCGCGGTTAATCGATTTACCGCGGCGGGCGGTGTAACGTGCCCGTCGCGGTAAATATACTTTTACCACGACGGGCACGTTAGAATGCCCGCTGCGGTTAATCATTTAAAAAAAACAAAAAAACCAGGAGCCCGCCGGCGAGCCCGTTCTCGAGCCCACTGGCGAGCCTACCGGCGACGGATCCGGGCTTCCCACGGCCACCACCACCTCGCCAGTCGCTCGCAGGGGACCACGCCGACGCCTCCTCGCGGATCCTGCCGCACCGTGGTGGAGGGAGGCCGCCGCGCGGACGCGTCCTCGCCCGCCGTGGTGGAGGTCCCAGCGTCGTGGCCGTGGTGGATCCCGGCGTCGTGGCCGTGGTGGAGATCCACCGCCGGATCCGGTCGCTCCCCCGCCAGATCCACGGAGGAGGAGGGTGCAGCTGCCAGATCCGTGGGGGAGGAGGTCGCCGCCGCCGGATCCGTGGAGGAAGAGGTCACCGTCGCCGGATCTGGAGAGAGGAAGAGGGAGGAGTGAGGGAGATGGAGAGAGGAAGAGGGAGATGGAGAGGAAGAGGGAGATGAACTCACTGGATTTGAAACCCTAGCCCCGTGCCATCGTCGTTCATGGAGGATCCGTGGGGGAGGAGGAGGGCGCAGCCATCGCCGTCATCCCGCGCACGCCGCTGTAGGGGGCGGCGCTATGGAGGAGAGCTGCGCCGCGCGCCGCTGCCTGCATCGAGGGAGAGTAGAGGGAGGCAAAGGGAGAGTGGGGGAGGCGGAGAGCTAAGAGAGAGTGGGGGGGAGGCGGGGAGCTGACAGAGAGAGAGTGGGGGAGGCGGTGACGATGGTGCGAGGGCCTCGGTTTATTTTGGAGATGGCTATTGGGCCTGCACATTTTCCGCGGCGGGCATCTTAAGACGTCCGCCACGGTAACGTGGCGGACGTCTTAAGATGTCTGCCACGGAAAATACCCTATTTTCCGTGGCGGACATCTTAAGACGTCTGCCACGGTAAATCGATTTACCGTGGCGGACGTCTTAAGATGTCCGTCGCGGAAAATATGGTATTTTTCGTGGCGGACATCTTAAGACGTCCGCCACGGTAAATCGATTTACCGTGGCGGGCAAAAAAGCCCGCCGTGGTAAATAAAAAATGCCCGCCTAGGTAAACCGTGGCATTTACCGTGACGGGCAAAAATAGGTGCCCGCCTCGGTGGCCTCCGGGGGGTGTCGCGCAAAATCATTTGTGTAGTAGTATCCGCAGCGCCGGCCCGACCAATGGGCGTGAGGCGCTATTAGGCACTCCTCCGACAAAGTCATGCAGGCGGCATGACACAACAGGACAAAGCACTCCACCAGATCTAGGAGCGTGGGGTTCGTGGGCTCGCTCTACAAACCCCTGAGCCGAGGCGCTTTCACCACCAAGGAAGCCTTGAGAAAGCTCATCTGGTGGAGGCCAATCTTCAGCAGACAACCCCTGGCCGTGAAACGCCAGGGCCGCAGCGACATCAGGTGATGCCCATAGTTCCCCCATCTCCACGACAACACTGAGGTCCATCTGTACCGCAGCAGCGCCATCTTGGTCCTCGATGCATGAAGGCTATAGACTGTAGCCCCCAAACCACCTTGTACCCGACCTTCCCCAGGATATAAGGGGAAGGTTGGCTCCCATAGACGAGAGGATCTTCTCCCTTCCCTCATTCACTAGGAGGTCGAGCAATCGAGCTTGACTGAGAATAGAGCAATGGGGAGGAACATCACGGTGTTCCTCCCCCAGCAACCCAGCAAGAGAGAGGAGTGGTTCCCTTACTCGCTAGGGAAGCAACCTCACCGCCAACGAGCCATAGGATAGCATCGAGTGATCCCTTGCCAATCTTTCTTTCTCCTTCGTTGTAACCCCTCAATTTTGGTGTTCTCAAATACAGAGACTACTCACTGCTGGGCGTAGGGCCTCGAAAGCCTGAACCAAGATACATCACCGTCTCTCCTCTTATGTCCTTGAGTGCCTGAGCCACCGGAGACCCTACACTCCTAACATTCGACGAACAACGATGCTTGCTACGTCAACGAACCCACAACACCATCCAACTATCAAAACTATGCATGTGCCATCTCTCCTCTCCACACACACTCTCTTAGCGTCAATCAGTCGTGCCTTCAATTTTGTTGTAGTGCGCAGTGGATCTGACCTAGCTCACTATACCCACGAGCAGGCGCCCTGCCCCTTGTCCTAGGTCCATAGGAACCCACAACAAATCAATGCATCAAGCCTTACTCAACCCAAAAGAAACTAGTATGATAGGTTAGGGTTGCCCCACCTTATATGTTATACTGTACCACCATCAGTTTCTCTTACAATATTCCGCGTCACACATTGGGCCCAACTTTTCAAATCGCATAATCCCTGTGTGATCTCCAAAAGATGTTATCAAGGCCCTAGGTCCAATGCTCCTTGTCACATACAACCTGAGTTCAACACTCTATGTCACACAATTCGTGTGACCTCCAAGATGTAATAGGCTCCCCCGCTACCATGTGACCCCCTAAGATTTTTCAGGCCTTTCGACCATAGGCTCTGAGTGCGCAGCAGATCCGGCCCAGCTTGCTATAACCACTAAGCTAAGATATTCCTCATTTTTGCATAAGAGGTCCTCTTCTTAGGCCTAGGTCCACAGGCCCACAACAAATCAAGGCATCAAGCCTAACTCAACTGAAAAGACTAGTCTAATAGGTGAGAGTTGCTCCCGCTCCCCACAAATCAATTTTCGATGCGGCAATAAACCTAACAGATTTTCTCTATGCCACTAGGCTAGAAGTCATGCAAGATACCATGCCCTCATCTACACATAGTCCTACTTGCCACAACCACATGATTGCCATAGCTCTCCCCCCTCCTCTTCTCTATCTGGCATCGATGCATGTCCACATCAGTATACGACCATGTTCCATCCTTGTCATAGACATAAGCTTAGCCATCCATATTGTTGCATGCATTTGCGGTCTACCATCCACCTCCCTCCTGCATGCTCTCTTTTCCTGTCAACAATCATGGCTCACTCACATCCTGCCGCTAGCTCCCAAAGTGCACATCACGGAGCGTGCATCTAAGTACCACCATGGTTTTTGCCATGTGCCACCATGGTCGACCACGCTCCCTCTCTATGAGTGCATGCCATGTGCATTGAGTGCCATCGTGTGACATCATCGACGTCTGTTGTCTCCAGCGCTATTTCACTCCCCAATACCCCACAATGAGCTCAAGTGTAAGACCACAACCTTCCTCAACTGCTTCTTTGAGCCTAAGAATTGCCGGAGTAGGGTTTCCCTCACTGTTCCTATCCCCGGTGGTGCACTACCACTTTGATTTTCCATGGACGATGACCTTCACTGCTTCTCCATCGAATCCGAGCCTGCAGTGAGCTTACACTGACCTTGGACATCATCCTCCACCCCCTTTTTTGAGCTCAGCCATACCAACTTAGACCTATGCCCAACAATAGCGTTAGGCAGCGTGTGGCGGAGGGCGGTGCAAGGGAGCACAAGTGCACATTGGCTGCAGTGGCCTCCAGAGTCGGTGATAGGTCCATGGTGGTGATTAGATGGTGTGCGCCATGTCCAAGCATGTAGCTGGCACTCTAGTGGGCATAGTGGGCCGGTCAAACTAGCGTTGCGATGGAAATTATAGGAGAGAACAGTTGGGAGAGGGCTGGACGACCACAGTTCAAGAGGACACTGGGGGGAAGAGAGAGGAGAGGGAACTTGAATATGACATGTGGACCTAGCAGTCATGTGTCGTTCACTAAGTGAGAATCACCTACAAAATAGCTAGATGGCCGGTTCTGATTAGTTTTGATAGTTGAATTGTAAAAAAAAACTTTTGGGTTTGAAGTTTCATGGCCCAAATCAAACTCTCGATGGTCAAAAATGGATTCTCCCAAAATCATTGCTATTTCAAACCAAGAAAAAATGGAGGACATTTATGTTACCTTTTCACTCAAGAGGCAAAGTGCATCATCTGGCTGAAGAACTTGAAGGTTGTGCACAACTCCATGTTTTCCTGAGCAATGGTTGGCAATATTCTCTTCCCTTGTAGTCACAATGATTCGGCTTGTCTTTTCCAATACAGGTAATAACATTGGTTTTATCAAGTCCCATTCTGAGGTCTCAAAGAAATCATCTAGAACAATCAAAGAACTTTTCTTCTCTAGTAGCCTTTTCAACTCCTCAGTCAACTTGTCGACTTGCATCGATGCTAATGATTTCTTATTGCTGATTCTGTTATATAATAATTCTTCCTTCTTAGAAGATCCTTCATGTAGTTGCCCGGCCAAGCTCCTAAGGAACTCTTCAAGATTGAAAGGGCGCATAATTGTGACGAAAACATACTTCTCAAACTTGTCACTCAGCTTTGGGCTTTGATAAACACCACGAACTAGGGTGGTTTTTCCAAGGCCACCCATTCCCCACAAAGAGATCACCTGAACCTGCTGGCTATTATCATTATTTGAAATTAAGTCTATAATTTCAGATATTTCTTTCTTTCGCCCAATAAGTTGCAATTCCTCCAAAGCACCCCCACGTGTCCTAATGCGAGTAAGACTCTTTCTAGCCACCTTCTTCTCATCAGCATCCATAGATTGATCATCTATAATCTCACCTTGGGGCGCTATATGATCGTCTATACTTGTGGTTGCCACATCCAAGATAGACTCTAGCTTCACCAAATCCTCTCCATTTAGGGAACCCTAAACAAAAGAGAGAAATGTTTAGGAACAACTTTTAGCCTTAAATTTTCATGAACAATGTTTAGTCTTGTTTTAAGTCACGAAAGCATATAATACAATAATTTTTATTCCTCATTCATTTGTACCCTACTCCAAACCTTAGCATGGGATCTAAATTTTCATGACTTATATTTGATTTCTCAATAAGATATGTATTAAATTAAATTTAAAGAAATGTGATAAGTACATTAAATTTAATCCAAAGGATGAGAGGATACATTTGCTAGATCAAACCATCTTACTCTGATCTCTATGAGATAGAGGCAAATCCATCTAACTGGATATGAACCATATCAAAATTATGTGTATAATAGGAGCTTCAATAATTGTGCAAAGAAGATTTGTGCTACATTACTTACGGGTACTATTTTGCAGGTCAATCTGTTAACCAATCTACTACATCCAATATATTATATTTGAGGCAAGACATCTAATATATTTACCTGGTGCAATTTATGATCACTGAATATGAAGGCATGCCATCAATTGTGGCGTCAAACAACGGGGGTCAGTATGTTTTTACGTACTTGCCCTTTTATGCATTGTTGTCTTGTAAGACTGTACTAGATGTCTATACCATTTCTTTTTCTAGCATACGCTAGCTAAATTCTATGATATAGATGTATTTGTTTTGAAAAAATACAAATACATATATTTGTGGAATAATATGAAGCGATATAATGAAACAATGATTTTATATATTACCTTATCGTAGAATACATAAAGTGTCTGATCAGCAGACAGTTGCTTTAGCTCTGAAGCTTGGCTTTCTTGCCCTGCACATAAGCTTGCAACTTCAACTTGTGTGCTTGACACAATGATTCGGCTTCCTTTCTTGTTGTTTGGGAAGCATTTCTTAATCTGGTCCCACTCTTCAATGGTGGATAGGTCATTAAGCACAATTAGACACCTGGTATCATTCACATATCCATTGAATTCCTTTGCTAAATCTTGTTCGGTCTTCTCTTTCCCCAACAGAGCTTCAACACCTTGGGTTGCATGAAGCTGATTCACCAAGCTCTGGACAAAGTCTTTTGGACTGAAAGGATGCATCACCCTTACCCATGCTCGGCATGGGAATTTGATTTGGACATCAGGGTTGTCGTAAGCCTCCCTGATTATAGTTGTTTGGCCCATATCACCACTTGTCCCCCAGACCGCGATCACTCTAAGGTCCTCATCCTCCTTGTTGATTAGTTGCACTAGATCCACTCTCTGATTGTCCTGCTTCGCGGCACGCCTTGCATCGTCAATGCCGAACATTGCTGCTGCAGTAAGGCCAGATTGCTCAGCGGAGGTGGTGGCAGCCTTGGAGCCCGATCCCTTGATGAGATGGTAGCGCACATTCCTCTGGCTCACATCCTCGACCTTGGCCCTGAGCTCCTTCATCTGCTTGGCTATACGGCGCCGCTCGAGCAGGGTGCGAGGGAATGGCCTCTTGAGACGAACAGCAAAATCTTGGAGGCTGTCCTCGACGTCGTAAGCAGCGTCACGAACCTGTTTCACCCAGGTCTTGACCACCTTGTTGTTGTCTCGCTCCTCATGCGCCTCCATCATGAAAGACCTCATCATCTCAAGCTCATCCGTGACGAAAGCATGGTCTTTCTGAATACCGAGCTGCAAGGCCACCTCCTCGGCAAAGGTGGATTTTGCGTAGCCGATCGCTCCATTGAGCACAGACTTGCCCACACTCACCGCCGTTGCCTCCATGGCTCTGCTGTATTTCTGTATGGATATGTGTCAGAAGTGATATATATGCTCATATGCCTGATGACAGACTTATATATAGTACCAGAAAAGTAACACAAGAAGGCTCCAATTTAACTAGGGCATCCAATAAATTTTAAGGCAAAAGAGGGTAAAAGGACTGCTGTTGATGCACCATCCTGGCTGCAGATGTCATACCTGAATCGGTGAATGCCGTCAGATCCAGGGCTCACCCAGCAAATAAATGTCTGCCAAATATGTTCCGACCGTGAGTAACAACAACAATAAAATTCAACCATTCATATATATTGTTGATGACAATACACTGACAGCAGCACAAAGGGCTTTCACTGTCGTGAGTGTATATGAGTGTGCACTGTGTGTTTGGGAGAAATCTTTTCCACTATATAGTATACCTTTCATGGCCTGTGAGAAACCGATGAAAATGTATATAGTATACCTTTCATGGCCTACTGTGAGAAGGCGCTCTGACGAATTCAAGCTGCTTGTCGCCGGACGGCCCAGAGAGCCCTCTGAGGCTCTAATGTGTGGTGACTGGTGAGCCGGCAAGCTTAAGGCCAATGGTGAATGGGTGACGCCAAGGCAGCGTGTGGAGCCGCTTGCCGGCGACGATCCACTCGCGCGGCGACGCCTCTCCTCCTGGTCAGTCGTTGCCGCTCTCAGATCTTGGTGGCTCGGTAGTCACTATTCAGTAGGGGGTCAAGCAGTGTTTGGATCCGGTACTAAAATTTAGGAGGGTGTCGCATGGGTGTTCGCATACAAATAAAAAACAAATTACATAATCCGTCAGTACTGTACGAAACGAATTTTTTAAGTCTAATTAATCCGTCATTAGCATATGTTTACTGTAGCACCATATTGTCGAATCATGGACTAATTAGGCTTAAAAATTCGTCTCGTAAATTAGTCGCAAGTTGTGTAATTAATTTCGTAATTAATCTATATTTTATACTCTATGCATGTGTCAAACATCCGATGAGACAACGACTAAAATTTAGGAGGATGAACTAAACACCCACTTAGCTAGGCGGGGTTGAGGGGAAAGTCATCGAGGCGCACACCGCCCTAGGATTAAATAAAGTCATTAAACATAATAATACTCCCTTACCCACGTGGACTCCGCGCCACCAAAACCAGCAGCGCCGCGTATAAAAATGCACTAGTGCCCGCGACCTGGCGGATGCACAGAAATATAACGAGAAGAATCAGAACTGGAGGCAAAGGAGATATCAGATATGCATGCCCAGGAGTTGAAACGCGCTGACTAATCCGACGGACCAGTGGGCGTACGTAGCGCACTCGTGGAGATGCGACCGCGAGCGACCGCGAGCGACCCCGGAGCAGGATGGAGGCGAGAGAAAGAAGAGAGACCCGAGACGCGCGAGACGGGAGGATAGGAGGAACAGGCGCAGCGCAGAGAGGGTGGACGTGAACCAGTGTTTTTCGAGAGGCGCAGAGGTGGCTTTTGTATCAACACAACACATGGATGCGGGCAGGAATGTCGACACCCAGGCCCGCGCGCCAGGGGCCCGGGTGCCCGTGCAGCGCAGCGAAGGAAGTTTCCTGGAAGCGGGCTATCTGGGCCGCAGGGATGATCTGGGGCGGGTGGACTGTGTCTGTGGACCGACTGCGACTGGGTTAATAATCGTCGGAGGCCGGGCCAGCAGCGTTGTGTTGGGTCGTGACTCGTGAGTCGTCCGCCGCCCCCGACTGTCTTTGGGCATTTTGACTAGCTTGACAGCCCAGCGACCTTAGAAATGATTTATGATTTATGTTGCCATCGGTTCGCGATTAGGGACTTGGGTGGGTCCCACGTCGGCCGGCTCAGTTGCGCAGATCGCACGTGCATTTAGCATCTCCACGACTCTTCTTCCCCCTCTGGCTCTGGCTCTCCGCGCGGAAATTTCACGGTCTTCGACTCTTCGCGGCCGTAACGGATGGGTGATGGCACCGGCGCATGGACCGGGTCCGTCAAGTTCTTCTCTTCACGGCCACGTGGTGGTCCCGAGCTATCCACGCCGCCTCCACAGACGAGCGCGAGGCAGTGTGTGGCAGGAGGGTCGCAGCCGACCGACACCACCTCAGCTAGTGGGCGTGCGGTGCAGGGCCCTCGCCACGTCGTCCTACACTCATCACTTGCGCACGGCAGCACAGCGGTGGGGCCCGCGAGCGGCACACTGTTACAGTACTCTACTGGTGTACCCAGACCGGCTAAACTGAAACGTAGCACTAGCAACATGTGGAGACAGCTTCTGCTGCAAAAGAACATGGCATGCAACATCCCGAATTCCCGATCCAGGCAAATACAGAGTGGTGACACATGCAAGCACATTGAGATGGATAAGCATAGGCCACACCCCTGCTAGCAACGACGCCGAGAGAGAAACAAGCAAGATAGTAGTAATCTCCCAGGGCAAGACCATCTTGTCGATTGGCGGGTCATGAGATGGAGATGCTGTTGGTGAGAGTGATGCTCTTGCTCTCCCAATGAAAAGCATCCTGCTAAGTCCGGTCTTAATGGGATTTCATGAGATTCATGGACAATAAATATGCTAACATGGCACCAAATTAACGAAGAGAAAAATACATACATGTTTCATAGGAGTAGAGAGAGTTACATAAGGATGAAACTCTTCTGCACCGTTTCTATTGGAAACTGGAATATGAAATCTTCACTCAGACTGGTCTAAGGGCATGTCCAACGGCAGTAAAAATCACCAGAAAGCATTTTTTTATTCATCACACGAAGAGAGAGAACGAAGGAAGTACCCCTCGGTCCCAAAGTAAATGCACTTTTAGAGTTCAAAATTTGTCCCAAAGTAAATGCACCTTTAGATAATAGAAAAGCTAACTCTAGTTGTATTTTTCTACTTTCTCTCTTCTCGAGTTGCAATGATTACAGCTTTGTAGGGACTTACTCCCTCCGTCCCAAAAAGCTTGTAAATCTCACTTTTGAAGGCCAAATTAGTGGAAGTGTGAAATTACGCATGTGCCCCTCCTGTATCCTTCTCCCCACATACCAAAGCTCAAAAGCAATTGAACTATCTAGAGTATTCCTTGGTTTTCCAATTGCATGTGGTGCTTTTTTATTGGGGGTTCCTACCTAGAAAGTTCATTTCCAACCCATGTTTCCATTTATTTTGAGACAAGATTCAAACCATATGATCACATTCTTTTCGGGACGGAGGCGGTGTGTAATTTCTCACTAGCATTGATCTTCGTACCAAAGCTTAGAAGTGCATTTATTTTGGGAGAGAGAGAGTAACGTGCTAGCGAGTTCTCAAGCGCCGGGCTCACACAACTTCCAATGTCACCTGTGTCACTGCTCTCATCTCCTTTTTACTAGCGTTGTCATGATTCTTCGATTTTTTTTTCATATTTTATTTTCTTTCTCTTCCATTTGAGCCGGCGATTTGTAAAGGTCATTGAAGACGCCCTAAGGGGGTGTTTGTTTTGTGCGGGCTAAACATTAACCCTATCACATCGGATCTTTGATACCAATTAGGAGTATTAAACATAGACTAATTACAAAATTAATTACACAAATGGAGGCTAATTTGCGAAATGAATCTATTAAGTCCAATTAGTCCATGATTTTTTACAATGTGGTGCTGTAAACATGGGCTAATGATTGATTAATTAGCCTTAATAGATTTGTCTCGCTAATTAGTCTACTCATGTGCAATTAGTTTTATAATTACCTAATGTTTAGTCCTCCTAGTAGCATCCGAACGTCCAATGTGACACAAATTAAATTTTAGCCCCTAGATCCAAATACCCCGAGTCATTCCCAAGAACAACGGGAGCAGGTTAGGCCAATAGTGAAATGCAGAATGATATAATAATCGGCGTGGCCTAGTGCACTGCGTGGTACACTGTGGTATCAAACAATCATATAATAATATACCCCTATATGTATTAGTATATTACTCGTGCTAACGCCACAGCGACATTTTACGGATGCAACCAAACGACGATATTTTTCCTTGCCCATGCTAACGTTACGGTAAAAAACAAAAAGATTTCTTAAAAATAAAGTAAATAGTGAGATAAATTAAGATTCACACCAAAAGAGATCTATGATGAGTTATCATATTGTTGAACCCATTACAACTGTGCTTAAAGAGCAACATTTCAAATAAATAACATCACAGCTATTATATCTTTTGAAGCCATCTAAATCCTCACACGCCTAATAAGTTCTTGTATATCTTCAGGAATGTTGTCTTGAGATTCGTTGTCCTTGTACTTTAACATATATACCAAGAATTTGGTCCTCAGTGCATTCACATCCTATACGAATTATTATGCTTCATGTCATCAAATAACAGTTAATCGTAGAATGTCCGTGCTAACGCTACGGTAAAAATAAAAGGACAAAAAATAGGTCATTCAAACTATATAAGGTGTACTGTGTGTATGAACTTTTATGTACGTACAGGGCACAGCCATAAAAGTTCACTTGTCCTTTTTCTTTCATATATGTGTTAGCTACCATCAAACTAAAATATATATTACAAAATGGGTTGAAGGCTCTCAGCGGGTGCATTTTCTTGTGTGCATTTTCTTTGGATGTTTTATTAGCTCTTAATTTTAATGGATACGAATTCTTGTGTGTATTTTTCTGGGTGCATAATGGTTGAATGCTCTTAGCGGAAGACCTACTATAATTTTGATTAGTCCATTATAGTAGAGAAGATAGGAGTTCACCCAAAGAGTAGGCGTTTGACGTCTCAGTGTGAACATGTTTATTTGTGGAAAATTATTTCGTCAACAATCTCTCGAGTTTGTCGCTCGTATGCATCTTCGTTTCCTTTGAGGGCTAACCTGTCCCCCTAATTCGATCCCACTAGTTGGTTGCTTCTCCTCATAATATATCATCCAGTCTCCATTACTGATCCATTAGTAGTTTTTTTTAGAATTACACAGTACAACGCAGACGCTCACAACACGCACGCACATTTACCCCTATGAACATGTGTACGCAAATCCAACCCCTATGAGTACCTCCGAAGGAGTAAGCCGGCAGATCGAGATTCACAAAGTCACCACTGGCGTCTCGCTATCGACGGGGACGTCGCCTACCACTGAAAGCATAGCGCCGTTAAATCTTGGAATAAATCCTAGAAAATAGCAGGTTCCACCACAAGGAACCTAACCGTCTAATCGCCATCCATTAGTAGTTGGCTCTCCTTATATATACTCTAGAATCTTACGTCACATAAGTATTACATATGTATTGATTAAAAGTTTAATGGATAATTTTTAGTAGTATAACTAATCAGGACCGACTAACTTTACTATCCCTGTTCGTTTACAAGCACAATGCCAACTTGGATACTCTGTAATTTTTTTAAAAAAAAAACTTGGATACTCTATGATCTCTATCGGTTGTGATAGATGATTACCAATTAATCTATATGTTTTTTAGTCCTTTACATTGGATATCATGGGTAAAATAAAGTCATTAAACATAATAATACTCCTGGGTAAGACCATCTTGTCGATTGGCGGGTCATGAGATGGCGATGCTGTTGGTGAGCACCCGCCACGTACTGGGCTATCAGGAATAGTATGAAACAAGCAAAAGCGCCAAACCTCCATACAGCCGCGGTCCAAAGCGGCATCTCAGATGGCGATGGCATGTCGACACCTTTCGTCCCGATGCGTGGCGCTCATACGGCATGTGGTGGAGTTTCGGCGGCAAGCTTCCCTGTGAGAGGTACATGAAGAGAAAACGATGTGAATGCGTTGAATGAGAACGAAGTGAGGATAAGAACAACTAAGGTGATGATAAATTGTTCGTAGCATCGGCTTCTCGAGCATAAAAACAAGTTTCACGGTGAGACTTAATTGGCTAAAGAGGACGACCTTTTTGGAATGGGGTATATACTTTGTAGTTGTACCATCCTGTTTTTAAGCTAATGAAAATAAGGCATAAGCTACTTTGATTTGCTGGACATCTTCGGACCTTCAGTGCACAGCCTATCTGTCTTTATGTGCCCTTTGATTATCGGACTTGCTAACGCTCGGACGTCCGATCTAGAGCGCTAACATAATACGGTGCCGCGCCTGCTGCACGCCCGTGAGTACATGGGATTCACTTGCAAAGGCGGGACCGCCCCGCGTCACTCCTTTCCCGCGCGAATGCCTGCCCGCGCCCGCTCTGCTTCCGGACCACCTGCGCCCATGTGGGTCCCAATCACCTGCCCCGCCTGTGGATGCGCACCGCGATGCGTTTGCTGGCCTCAGACTCCCGCAAAGTGACCCATGGCAGCGCCCAACAGCTGCAGCAGGCGGCTGTGGCAGGTGGGTCCCATTGCAACATGTGCAACACCAAATCTACTTTTGCAATATCCAAATAAAACACTTGCAACATACATCCGAAACAGTCGAAACACTTGCAACATATGTCTGAAACACAAGGAAAACACGTGTGTAAGTGTAACCATTGCAAACATCTGCAACATCCAGATAAAACACTTGCAATATACATATGAAACACCTGAAACACTTGAAACATACGCTTGCAACATGCATGTATATGCAACATCCAGATCTACTTTTGCAACATCTAGATGAAACAATTGCAACATACATCTGAAACAAATAAAACATTTGGAACATATGTGTATAGCCCTTGCAACATGTGCAACATCCCGATCTACTTTTGTAACACCGATATAAAACACTTGCAACATACCATAGAAATATCTGAAACACTTGAAACATACGTTTGCAACATGCGCTTTCAGCGTAACATCTTCTTGCTACATAGGAATGGAGGCTTGTCGACGCGTGGAGTTCATCGGTGTAGAGCTCGCCGCACCGGTGGAGAATGCCGCGGCAGATCCGGTGGAGAAGGCTGTGGCGGGTTGTACCGGTGGAGAAGGCAGACCGCTTGCTGGAGAAGGCTGCGAGGGGGAGTGGGGCGCGCGGGAGATGGAGCGTGGCACGGCGTGTGACCCGGCATGGCGCGGGATGAGGGAGCGTGGCATGGGATCGATGGGAGCGCGCGAGGGATGGAGCGAGCGGATCTGGGAAGCGGCTTTCGGGCGAGCGGATGTCCTATTTCAAGCATCTCTGTTTGATTATTTGTGAATCACCAGATATGTGAACATTTTGTGAGCCCACCAGTCAAATCATGAGCATTGCAACTACTAGTACGAAAGCAGTGCTCCTTTAAAATTGCTGCGGGGGTGTTCGGCTGCAGCAAAAAGCAGCAGCTGCTGCTTGATGCTACAGTAATTTATGAGAGAAGAAAAACCAATAGCTGCTGCTGCTTTTTCTTGTAGCCGCTACAGTATTTTTTTGTACCCACACGTAAGCGAAAAGAAATACACACCACTACCAATATACTCCATAAAGTTTTAAGGATACTGTGTCAGTTCTGCACATACTATTTTGACTTTTAGTCAGAAAATTTGCAAAAGTGCATGTTCCTATATTTGCTACACATCTGTTTGTTTCAATTTTCAAGAACACAAGAGTGGTGGACTCACATGCACCCTATGTTTGTTTTTGGAGCCTTTTATCTTTGTGCCATTATAAAAGATTATAATTTTCTACAAGTCACTAAAAAATTCGAGCGGTTATAAGTGGCATCCTCGGAAACTTTTTTTTGCCCTTTACGTCATTCCGTCCACTTTTGTCTCTAATGTGTTAAACTACGGTGAGAAAAGTCCAAAATACCGTCTTGTCTCAACGCCATGCAAAAGTTTTTCATTCCTCCGGTGCCACTGATCGACCTCCGCCACTGCCACCGCCACGTGTTCAGGCTGCATGGTAGCGCGACACGTACAGTACTTAACACTAGTAGAGAACAAACCTTTCATCCGAGGTCAAAATGGGCTCTAGTCCCGGCATTTTTTGCGCCCGGGACTAGAGAGACCTTTAGTCCCGGTTGGTGTCTCCAACCGGGACTAAAGGTCCCTGCCCAACGGCTACTGCGCTCGGCACAGTGGCAGGGGACCTTTAGTCCCGGTTAGAGACACCAACCGGGACTAAAGGTGGACCTTTACTCCCGGTTGGAGCCACCAACCGGGACTAAAAGTCCCTAACCTTTAGTCCCGGTTGGTAACACCAACCGGGACTAAAGGTAGACCCTTTAGTCCCGGTTGGTACCCGGACTAAAGGACCCTTTAGTCCCGGTTGGTAATACCAACTGGGACTAAAGGTCACCCGATGGGTTAGTTCAAAAGGGAAGCATCCCATCCTTTGTCAGATGTGTTGCGTAGGTGGGGTGGTAAGCTACGCGCGAGGCAATGCATGAGGTCTTGGGTTCGAATCTCACAGGACGCAGCGGTGGGAGGGATTTTTTTTTAAAGCTGGGAGGACCTTTAGTGTCGGTTGGTGTTACCCACCGGGTCCCCCTTTAGTCCCGGTTCCTGACCCGGGACTAAAGGGGGGGTCCTTTAGTCCCGGATGCTTGCTCCCGGGTGGGGAACCGGGACTAGAGGGGGTTCCCCACCGGGAGTAAAGCTTTGTTCTGTACCAGTGTAAGCTACCACACCCGATGATTAACTACTAGCTAGCTCGCTAATCACTCGTTGCCATGCATATATATGCACGGTCATCGTATATAATTCATCGACCACAACAGTCTCTCTCTCTACCATTACTAATTAACGGTTCCGAGTATAGCTCGATCATCAGGCGCCTTGTACTGGTTGATGGAGGCGCCATTCGGGTCGAAGTGCTCATCCCACTTGTCACCCCATTTAGCTTGTCGAACGTGCCGTCGGGCACCACCCGGATCTCCAGCGGCCCGATGGAGCGGTCGGTGGCGCGGCCCTGGCGGTAGACGCTGTTAAGGGCCTCCTCCACGGCCAGGCAGCAGTCCTCGAACACCGCCGCGGCACGGGCGTCGCCGTGGCCGCGCGCGCCCCAGAACAGCACGTAGTGGCCCGGGATGGTCCCGGCGTCCGCGTAGCTCGTCTACCCCACCACGCGATGCGCCGAACGGGGCCCGCTGCACCGCGCCGTTCATCGCCGCGTGCAGCTCCGCCTCGTCGGTCTTGTCGGAGTCGATGCTCAGGACCACGTTCTTGCGGCGCCTGAAGTTGAACACGATCTCGTACTCATACCGTGCCCGAGCTTGACGTCGACGAGGTCCACGAGGTCGCGCTGGTCGGGCTCGCCTGCGTCTCCTAGGTGCAAGTGGCGCGGGCCAAGCCGCTAACCCGCTGGGCTAACCGCGCCACAAACCCACGTAGTCCCGCGCCGGAAGACCGCAAGATTGGAACGGATTGATGTGGCTCGTCCACGTACGTAGCCCGGCGGCGCCGCAACGACCCGCATATCCCGACGGCATCCTGGAGCTCGGAAACGCGCGCGCATGGCGCACTCTACTGCTCCTGGTCTGAACTTTTACGGTGTCGACTTCTACCACCGGCGCCTTCCGCGCAGACTATGGCGCTGCCTTGCATTTTTCTACGCTCTATTCACTACTCGATTCAGACGCTTTGCCGAGTGCCCCCAGCACTCGGCAAAGCCCCAAATACACTCGGCAAAGGCTTTGCCGAGTGCCGCACTTGGCAAAGGCCACTCGGGAAAAAAATGGCCGGCAAAGCAGCCTTTGCCGAGAGCCATTTGTCCGAGTGCCCAGCCAGCTCTCGGCAAAGAAAACGAGCGGTCATGGCCCAGGAAACGGTGACGGCGGCTTTGCCGAGCGCCAACCCGGACGGCACTCGGCAAAGTTTTTTATTTTTTTAAAATTCTTAGCCGAGCGCCGCCCGGGCTGGCACTCGGCAAAGTTTTTTGTTTTTATTATTTTTTAAATTCTTTCTTTGCCGAGCGCCACCCGGGATGGCACTCGGCAAAATTTTTATTTTTTTTTAAATTTCTTTGACGAGCGCGGCCCGGGATGGCACTCGGCAAAGTTTTTTTTTGTTTAAAAATTTCTTTGCCGAGCGCCGGACGGGTGACACTCGGCAAAGTTTTTAATTTTTTTTAAAAATCTTTGCCGAGTGCTATGGTCATGGCACTCGGCAAAGCTGGGAAACGGATTGCTACTTTTTCCAGCTTTGCCGAGTGCAGTGACTATTGCACTTGGCAAACTGACCAAAAACAGTGTTTTTTTTCTTCATTTTTTACATTCCATCACGACAAACACAAATTATCACATATATCTCACATCCATCTAAACATGCATCACATATATCACATCCATCGCATATATCACATTCATCACATATATCACATACATCAATCCAAACATCTATCACATATATCACAGTTATCCAAATATACCACTAGTGCATGACAAGTATATCAGAAATCCATCACCAAGTGAACAACAAATGCAAATACAACTAATGCTACTCATCAGAAAGGTGGAAACTGAGTGCCTGATGAAGGAAAAGCTGGATCAGTCGGAGGCGCATGAGCTGGATTATTTGAACCCTCCGACTGAGGCTGCACAAAGGAGAAGATATTGCATGTGTTAGACAAGATTACTTGGATAGCTAATCTAGGTCATACAAGCAAAGCACAAGCGAAAACTCACAGGAGTAGCTGCAACTGCAGGAGTCAGAGGTGGAGCGAACAGCCCAGGTGGCACAACTAGACCCGTATGTTGCACAAGAGTCTGCATGAACTGCATCATTTCCACCATCCTCTGCGCCTGGGCCTCTCGTGCGGCCCGCTTGGACTGCAGCTGGGCCGCCAGGTCTTGACGTTGCCTTGCTTCTTCTTCCAGCCGGGCCTGCAATATTTCACTCTAATGTTTCAGTAATGCAAAGCTAATTAAGGTGTGTAAAGATCAATCTACGACGAGTAAAACAGGAATAACCTTGAGTGCGTCGACCCGTTGCTGTGAAGCGCTTGGCCGTGGCCGTATGGCCGGGCGTTCACTCGTGCTCTGTGCTCGGATCTGGGAGAGAGATGGAGTAGAGGTCGAGTCGATGACACCGTCAGCAAGCTAGTACCACCCATGCTTCTTGCCTCCACCCACCCTCATGACGATCTCTGCATCAAAGTCCTGGGTGCTCGGGTCGTACTGTGGCCCATGGACCGACCTTGCCGCCGGCGTGTACTCACTGATGCGGGTGTGGATGCTCGGGTTGGTGTACGCCTCGGGCGGGTCCTCTGGGTTGTAGGAGACGGCGGACGTCGCCTTGCCCTTGTGGGACATACATCATGCCTAGAAGTCGGAGCATTGTTGACCACCATGTGCCTCCGACTACGAGAAAGACAGCAAGATGATTAGAAATCAGGCATAATTGAGCGTCAGAATAGATAAATGAATTCGCGTACCCATAATTGTTTGTATCCGGCGAGGTTGCGGTTGCCTTGATGGTGTGCTGGACCTTGCATCTGCAAACGCCGCTCCCGGGCAGCTTCGCGCGTCTCGGCCCACGCAGGCGTGAACCACTTGTCCACGATCATCGCCCAGCACTCGGGATACGAGGAGCACCACCAGGGACACATCTACACATCATCAAGTATTTGACATATAAAAAGATCAAATTAAACCAACTTAATCTCAAAACGAATCAATATTAATGTTCTTTATCTACCTCAAGGTACTGGTCCCAGGTCAGCGTCATCTTTCTTGCTTCTTCTTTGCTGACCTTCTCTCCAAGTTTTGACCCGTAGTAGGTTATGATGGTCTGGATGCGCGTCTCATGATGCATGTCGGTGACGAGTTTTTTACAGGCTTTGGTAGCCACCAAATCTGCCCTAGCCTCAGATCTCTCCTCGCATCTGAAATAAGTCTGCATACAGACGCGATGTATCCATTCATTATGTCAAGAAAAGTCCAATGAATGCGATGTATTGAGCAGTGTAGTGCGAGGGAGACTTACCCAAAACTCCGCCTTCACCCGCTCCGCCTTGTTGGGGTAACCCACATCGGGGGCAGCGGCGTAGTGGTCAAACGTCCAGGCTGGCTCCCTCCTGCTGGCGTAGTCAACCAGGCCAGGATAGTGTTGCCTGCACAGAAGACCCAGGACGCCATTGACCAGGCGTCCGTGACCACCACCCGACACAATCATCCAGTTCCTGCACAAGTAATTAAGAAAAATTATTAGTTTCTCTATCGATTTTCAACATATCATATGAAGTGGTGGTGATTAAATCTAAAGTTACTTACTTTTGCCCTTTGGGGCGAATCATTGGGCGTTGGTGAGGAAGCAGAACCGGAGGGAGGCTCGCCGGACCTCGCAAGTAGACGTTGGACAAACCAGAGGAAGCGGAACCCGTGCCATCCTCCTCGTGCGTCCCCTCCCCCTCGTGCGCCCCCTCCTCCTCGTCCGTCTGCCGAACCAGCTCATCGTCGTCCCTGGGCCTCGCCTCCTCCTCCTCCTCACGCTATGTGGTAGGAGGCGGCGGCGGCTGCCTCCTGTGGCCGCTGCTCCTCCTCCTCCTCCTGTCCAACGGCCCCTCACCTGGAGCGGCATCTGTAGTGCGTCGTGTTTGGTAAAGCGAGGACATGTCCTTGTGACGGTCACTTCGGCCCACCATCTTTGTTCAATCACCTATAATTAAAAAGAATAAACAAGACGTAATTAGAAATAGAAATAGAAATAGATGCAAAATAAACAAAACATAATTACAAAAACATAGTATTACATGTATTAGAAATAATCTTCATGATTGGGATTAGCTGGATCATAGGTCCATGAGTGTTGCCCAAAGTGCCTCGGCGACATTCTTTTTAGTGTGCATTACATCAATGTTATGTGGCAGAAGAAGGTCATCAAAATAGGGGAGCCTCGTCAAGCCCGACTTATGAGTCCACATATGTTGCTCACCATATCCCACAAAACCACCTTCTTGATTGGCCACGAGAGCATCTATCTGAGCATGAACCTCGGCACCAGTCATCATCTGCGGTGCAGGGTCTGACACTACAATACCTTTCATAAAGTTCTTGATGTCTTGTCTGAATGGATGGTCAAGAGGTAGGAATTGATGATGTCTGTCGAACGACGAATACTTGCCACCCTTCTGCAACCAAATGAACCTAACACCTTCCTTGCATATTGGGCATGGGAACTTCCTGTGAACACACCAGGCGCAGAATATCCCATATGCGAGGAAGTCATGCAGGGAGTAGTGGTACCAAACATGCATTTTAAAGGTTGTCTTTGTAGCTCGGTCGTATGTCCATACCCCTTTGTCCCAAGCACGGACCAATTCATCAAACACGGGCTCCTTGAACACACCCATATTACTCCCTGGGTGTCTAGGAATTATCAATGACAAGAATACGTTATGTCATTGAAAGGAGACACCGCGAGGGGAGATTAAGGGGGATAACGAAGACGGGCCAACATGTGTATGGGGCAGCCATCATTCCATATGGATTGAACCCATCTGTTGCCAGCGCGACACGTACATTACGAGCCTCATTTGCTTTGTCATGATGTTTGTCATTAAAGTGGATCCAAGCTTCACCATCGGATGGATGTACCATCTTGTCAGGATTGTACCGTTTGCCATTTTTGTGCCATGTCATCTGTTTCACGGATTCCTCAGTCATATATAGCCGTTGGATCCTCGGTAGGAACAGAAGGTACCGTAGGATTTTCACGGGGATCGTAAGTTGCCTCTTCTGGCCATCATTAGAGTCTACCTCTAGGTACCTGGAGGATTTACACTTTGGACAGAACTTTGCATGCTCGTGTTCTTTCCTAAATAGGACGCACCCCTTGGGACAAGCATGTATCTGCTCATACGGCATCTTAAGTGCACGAAGGAGTTTCTATGACTCGTACATGCTCTTTGGCAGAATGTGGCCCTCCGGAAGCAGGGTGCCAATCACGGCCAACATCTTATCGAAGCCTTCTCGACTCAAGTTTAACTCGGACTTCAACCCCATTAAGCGTCCAATGGCATCCAGTTGAGACACCATTGACCGATCATGAACGGGTTTCTGTGCTGAGTCCATCATGTCGTAGAACGCCTGTGCGGCTGCCTCCATCTCCTCCTTCTCATGTCCATCATCGAACTAGCCATGGTGAAAGTCATCTAACATGTCTACTACCCCCGCATCAGCATCAAAAGCCTCCACCCATGGTCTCACCACCTCCTCTCTCATACGATGGGCTTCACCATGGTGGACCCACCGGGTGTAGTCCAGCGTAAATCCATTCTTCACAAGATGTTTACCCATTTCCACCTTGTTTACATTTCTCCTGTTTCCACATTTGCTACAGGGACACAAAACTAGGCAATGTCCTTTAGCAGCCTTGCCAAATGCACTGTTCAAGAAAGCATCGGTCTTGTTCATCCATTCCGTGGTGTAATCACTCTGACTTCTCCAGCCCGTGTACATCCACTGACGGTCATCCATCCTCTAACATATGTATCAGCGAGTAATGTAACCATCAATTGCATCTACATGGTGTTCCTACTGTCTAATAGGTGAGGATAGGTCCTAATCCCACCCGCGGATGCGTAGATGAGGTTAGTTTCCATGCTCTACTCCTATCTGAGATAGAATTTCGAGAGCACCTCCCCGCTGTTCTCCAGATACACGTCCTGCCAAACAAGAGTGCGTATCCGGAGAACAACAGGGAGGTGATGCCGAAACTCTATCTTGGACCGGAGCAGACCATGGAAACTAACCCATCTACGCATCCGCGGGCTGTCCAAAAAACGTGGACAATCCAAAACAGATACGGTCATAGATATACAAAGATCTGCATACCTCCAACCATATCTCTTTCGAATGGGAGACGCCTAACTGGGTTACGTGATCTACAACCATGATACGGAAAGAGGGGTTATACCTAGGGTGGCGGCGGAGTCAGGCTAGCGGGGCCATGGTGGGTCCACTGGTGCAGCAAGGCTTTTTGCTCCCAGTTGGGAAACCCCTTTAGTCTCGGTTTCCCAACCGGAAGCACCAATCCGGGACTAAAGGTACCCTCCTTTAGTCCCAGCTTGTTGCCCGGGACTAAAGGGGGACCTTTAGTCCCGGTTGGAAACACCAACCGGGAGTAAAGGGGGCCTCCAAGCCTGGCCAGGGACCGCCATGGGGTAGGACATTGAGTCCCGGTTGGTGTTACCAACCGGGACTAAATGTCCCTCTTTTTTTTTCCTTTTTCTGGTTTCTATTTTTTGTTTCTTTTTTCATTTAATGATTAGTTTTGATATTAAAATACATTTTCGAATACGCTGCTAATAGTAATATATATGTGTACTTCGCACGCGTAAGTTTTCGTTCAAACTTTGTACATAAATAACAAACGAATATACGTGTACATGCATATATATATGATGATCATATATATACACACGTTATTTTATGTACATATAATATGTGCATACATATATATATATATATATATATATATATATTACAAAGGTTTGATATATAAATTGTTTATGTCCTTAGCAATTCACTCCTCCAAGCATCCACGTTTCGTTCGGGTCATTGTAGAACTCACCGTTGGGGTTGATGACCTGGTCATTTAGAAATCCTACTATAGTCTCTCGAATTGCTTTAAGTTGGTCAAGTCGTATGACTCTTTCCCTCAACCATTCAGTCTTCAATAAAAGTTAAAGGAAAAAGTATTAATATATATATATATATATATATATATATATGTGTGTATTGCTCATGTAATTACTTATACAAATGAGAGCAATAAAGAAATTGTAAATATACGATCAAAATAATATAAAGGAAAAAGTATTTATATACGTACTTTGAGTTGCTCTTCAGGAGTTCTCTTTGAGTACGCCATGATGAACTCATAAACATAGTATCTGCAATAGTTGTTACCCTGCTCCTGCCTTAGAACCCACTTTTACAACAAAAAAATCAATTAGGGTGAATTGAAATCATCATATGGTGTTAATTGAATATAAATGTGTAGTTATAGTACTTACTTTGTGTGCGATTGCACCCAGTGGCGCTTTGCAATGTTTCATTTTTTGTTCCTCAATGAACCTTTTCCAAACCCTGCTCCAAATAAAATAAAAAAATAATTTAACCTTTAATAATTGTTGAGAGATCGGCACCATTATATATATATGTTGTTATAGAGAAACTAAATTAATTACCCCTGTATAATATCTATCATGTCTTGATACTCCGTTTGCGGTTTTCCTAATGAGTCTAAGATTTTCAATCTACTATTGGCCATATCGATGACCATCAATATCCAGTGATTGCTGCATATATATATATATATATATATATATATATATATATATATATATATATATATATATATATATATATATATATATATATATATATATATATATATATATATATATATATATATATATATGTGTGTGTGTGTGTGTGTGTGTGTGTGTGTGTGTGAGGTAACTAGCTAGTAAGGAAATATTGATGTCCCATATATATGATCGACATTAATTACTTATAATAACACTCACTTGAAGTTGTAGGGGAAGAATATCTCCTTCTTGTCGCGTTGGTTCACTAAGAAATTCATGAGATTTCTCTCAGGTTGAGGCTTATAATCCTTCGGGGGGTTAGGGTGTTTGTATACGACATACGGATCAACGAACCCAACATCATTATCCTTTCTCTTTCTAAGTTCTGTCATCTCATATCTGCATACATGAAAATTGTGAATATATATATATTGTGAATATATAATAAAGAAATTGTGAATATAGTAGAAAATAATCACACTTACAGACAATAGCAGCTAATGAGACTTTTGTCGAGAGAGTCCAGGTGGCATAGTTGGTGTAATTCTGGAAGCTCGACATAGATAATGTCATTGCCACGGAAGTAATGGTGGTTTCTAATTCTGACAGAAAGATAGATTTGTCCTGCATCAGACGCCGACATGTACCACCCGTTTAGCAGGTACATTGGCGTACCCAGTTCACCTAATTTCTCTGGGTTGTATAGACTCTGGCCTGGTACAAATTTCTTGTAAGGATCTACTTCCGGAGCAGATGGTCCTTCAGCGAGCACTTCGGCAAGGTTCAAACCAGTGTCCTCATAAAACCGAAGAAACGACTCATAGCCGCCTACCTCCTCCACTAAGTTTAAGTTTGAACCATATTCGTTAGGAACGACAAGGGGGGGTATTGATTGTTGTGATTGTTGTCCGAGTTGTGCAACACCTTTCCCTACTCTCTTCTTTTTTTGCGCCGCCTCATATGACTTGGTGAGAGAGCGGTCATAGTCCGATATCGGTTGTTTCACGGCGCTCTTAAGAGAATCCCGTTTTTTTTGTTCCAACTTCTTTCTTAGCTGATCTGGAGGTAGGAAGAAGTATGATGGCTCTGGGTTCTCCCTCGCTCGTCATGCCTGTTTTGCACCTTCAAAGAAATCTGTCACTTCTTTTTATACTGCATCCTTTAATTCCTGTTCACTTTTCTCATAAGATAGTTTTTGGGGAATAATTGGATGAGTATTTGCTTTCTGCTTCTTTACTGGCGGGCAGGGCAACGGCTTCATTTGCGGGGCGGACCTCTTAGGGGCTGGCTTCCTTAGAGGCGGGGGAGGCGTTGGAGACCGCCTTGGAGGCAGTGCAGACTTTGGAGGCGGCGGAGGCGTTGGAGACCTCGGCAGAGGAGTTGTGGACTTCTTTGGAGGCGGCGGAGGAGTTGGAGATGGTGGGGATGCAGTAGTGCCTTCGAAGGCGTCATCATTGCCCTGAGCACTATGATGGTCAGGAGAAGCAACAATTGGACTTTGGTTGGTGGAGGCCCTGCTTTGTGAGTACAAAAAATAATGAGATATAAGTAAATGCTTATTATTAGTCATACCCATAGAAAATTATCAAAAAATTGTTTTGTTAACTTTTGTCTGCACCTAATGTCTGCTGGCGGTGGAGCAGACGCCCCAGGGATAATGATGTAGCGCTTGCGCCATAGTATATATGCCTTCTCTGCTTCTCCTAGAGTCTTCTCTGCATCACCTCTAGGAATGTCAAGAGCTAGATCCTCATAACCTTTGCTCACTTTATCCACTATGACCCTAGCATATCCAAGTTGTATTGGTGCCCCATGGATTCTTGGTGTCTTGGTAGGGTCTGGAGGAGTAAAAACACCGACAACGACCTTGATTGTGTCATTCCCCCTTGGAACATGTAGCTCAATTGATGTCATTGGAGTAGTGACATCATCCACGGGGAAGCGCAGCGCTACGTCATCTTGCTTTGGCAGCTCAGTGGAAGCGCAACTGCTTTTCAACTAACCAGGGGGGCTAATATTAACATTCATTCCTGGCTCTGATGCCTGCCTCTGGGCACTCATTGCTATCTGCACTTGCTTTCTGATTTCTTCCTGCATTCTTGCTTCCATTGCTTTTTCTCGCTCCTTTGCTTCAAGCACCATTTCCTCCAACATTGTCACCCGCGCTGCTTGCTCCTCCTTGCTTCTCTGGCGGCTTCGGTAGGTTTCCCTGTCATTAGGGAAACCATGAACCAATGGAGTGTTGCATCCTAAGCCTTTGGTTCGGCCAGTGTGTTCAGTAGTCCCGATGTCATACGTCAGCTCATCCTTCTCTCTATTGGGCTTGAACACACCAATCTCTTTAGCTTCTATAGCAAAAGCCAATCGGCATGCTGCTGTTTCGAGTTTTTGCCCATACACTGCCAGACCGGTCTGTGGGTCGAGTCTTCCCCCATGACTGAAAAACCAATTCTTCGAGCGTGGGGGCCACTTGGCTGATTCTGGTTCGATCCCCTTGGCAATAATGTCCGCTTCCATTTTTTGCCACTTCGGAATGGCAGTATCGTAGCCAGCTGATCCCATGTCATGGTGGTATACCTTTTTTGGGCATTCTCTTGGTTCCTTCTCACCCGTGCCTCACCCTCTGCTGATGTCTTATACTCTACAAAATCATTCCAATAGGGCCTCTGTTTCGAGATCGGGCCCGTAGCAGTATTGAAATTCGGCGTTTCATTCTTCTTGATGTATGTGTTGTATACGTGTTTCTTCCAAGTCTGGAATTGTGTGGCCATCTTCTTCATAGCCCACGATTGAACTAGCTCCTTCAATTCATCATCGTTGATATCATCATAATCATCCGCTTGCAACGTGAAATGGGCAAGGATATCATTCTAGAGCAAATTCTTGTCAACATCAGAGACAAAACTAACATCAGGCTCGTTGATCTTTTTCTTCCATTCACGGATACTGATCGGAATTTTGTCCCTTACAAGGTACCCACAGTGTTCCACGAATTTCCTTTTATGTGGACCAAGTGGTTCGTCTGTCTCAATGTTGAATTCCGATATTATGTACTGGCCCTCCAGTGGTTTCTTCGGTCCTCGAACATTTTTGCTCTTCGCCGTTGTGGTCGCCGATCTAGAGGGCTACATATAAAAAAAATAATAAATAAATATTTTTTGTACACAGAAATATATACAATATTCACATATAATATATATTTAGTATATATACCTCGCCTGTATTTTCTTGCAAAACATTTTCTTGCTCATTTTCAAGAGCTAGGTATTGACTTCCGTCATCAACATCCTGCTCACCAGCATTGGCAATAATATTCATCATTTCTTCCTCCATGTTGTCTCCCGGGGCAGCCATATCTAACAAATTTAACAAAATTTAAGTCACATATATAAACAAGTCATATATATACAATAAGTCATATACAAATTTATCTAAGTCACATATATATATAAACAAGTCATATATGTAAACAAGTCATATATGTACAATAAGTCATAAACAAAATAAATCTAAGTCACATATATAAACAAGTCATATATATAAACAAGTCATATATGTAAACAAGTCATATATGTACAATAAGTCATATACAAAATAAATCTAAGTCACATATATAAACAAGTCATATAAACAAGTCATATATATAAACAATTCATATATGTAAACAATCATATATGTCAACAAGTCATATATGTAAACAAGTCATATATGTAAACAAGTCATATATATAAACAAGTCATATATGTAAACAAGTCATATATATAAACAAGTCATATATGTAAACAAGTCATATAAACGACGAATTCGCCCTAGCGAGAATGACGAATTCGCCCTAGCGAGAACGACAATTCGCTCTAGCGAGAATGACAGGGCGAATTCGTCGTTCTCGCTAGGGTGAATTCGTCGTTCTTGCTAGGGCAAATTCGTCGTTCTCGCTAGGGCGAATCGTCGTTCTCGCTAGGGTATACAACAATGGGGCGATGTTGCTCCGCATATACAACAACGGGGCGGCGTTGCTCCGCATATACAACAACGGGGTGACGTTGCTCCGCATACAACACAACGAGGCGGCATTGCTCCGCATACAACACAACGAGGCGGCGTTGCTCCGCATACAACACAACGAGGCAGCGTTGCTCCGCATACAACACAACGACGGCGTTGCTCCGCATACAACACAATGAGGCGTTCCTCTACATATATCACATACAAACACATATCGACGTACGTAGGGGTCGGCGGTGATGATCGACGTACGTAGGGGTCGGCGGTGATGGGCGTCCAGAGGCGGTGATGACGAGGGCGGTGTCGGTGGTTGGGCCGGGTGGCGTCGGTGGCGGCACGAGCGTCGTGGCCAGCCGAGCCGGGGTGGAGTCGTCAGGGCCGCGCGCGCGGCGTCAGTGGCGGCGTGGCGTCAGGGGCAGCGTGGTGTCGGGCATCAGGGGCGGCATTAGGGGCGGCGTGGCGTCGGGTCGGGCCATAGTGTGGCGTCGGGGCCGAGCGTTGGGGCGGTGGGGCGTCGGGGCGCCGGGCCGGGGTGGTCGGGGGGTGGCGCATCGGCGAGCGCGCTTAGTTGGGGCGTGCGACGTCGGGGCGGTGGGGGGCCGGTGTGCGTGCGGGCGCTCGCGAGGTGCGACGTCGGTGGCGGATCGGACGAGCGGCGGCGGGTCTGTTAGGGCTTGGCTCGGCAGTGGGGATGAGGAAGAAGAGGGGCCGGGGCGGGCGCAGAGGCTATATAAGGGAGAGGACGTTTAGTCCCGGGCGCCACCACCAGTCGGGACTAAAGGCCCTTTTAGTCCCGGGCCCTGTTAACGCCCGGGACTAAAGGTTGCACCTTTAGTCCCGGCTGGTGGTGGCGCCCAGGACTAAAGGTCTCGGCTGGTGGTGGCGCCCGAGACTAAAGGTTTTTGGCGGGCAGCCAAACTGCAGTTTCGCTGCCCGCCAATTCATTAGGATTTTAATATATTTCTTTTTACACAAATGATAAAAGGATAGTTAATTGCACAGAAAATTAAATAAAAGACATAAAAATATTTAAAAAAAATATAGATTCTATTTTGCTTTATTGCACATAGGAAAATTATGTGACCTAAAGTTTTATTTTTTTAACAAGTTTTAAAACACAATATAGTGTTTAAATTACTATTTCGATAATGCAAAAATATAGTGTTTATTTAAATTCAGAAAAACTCTTGTGTTTCGACTGGAAATTTGTTTTCACATCATTTGAACGTGACATAATCCCACCATCAAACATAAATTTGTTTTCACATCATTTCAACGTGACATAATCCCAACATCAAACATAAATTTGTTTTCACATCATTTCAACGTGACATAATTCAACATCAAACATAAATTCACAATTATTACATAATATCTCTAATACACACTATTGAACATCAATATATATATCAAGCAGGCACAGTAGTGAACTTCTTCTTGACGTATGTCCCTTGGTTATGATCGCGCCGTAACCATGGAGTGTCCTCATCGTTTAGCTAGATGCTAGGGTCTTTGTTCACTGTGAAGGGTGAAATTCGGTCATCCTTTTCATAATCTTCTGACATGTCTGACTTGTCTTCGATTCCGACGATGTTTCTTTTTCCTGAAAGAACTATGTGGCGCTTTGGCTCATCATTGATTGGGTGATTGTCATTTTTCCCTCTCTTCGGTTTTGTAGACATGTCCTTGACATAGAACACCTGAGTCACATCCTTCGCAAGGACAAACGGTTCGCCTTTGTACCCAATATTGTTGAGGTCCACTGTTGTCATTCCATACTGGTTGTCGACTGCTACGCCGCCTCCAGTCGTCTTTACACACTGGCACTTGAACAAAGGTACCTTAAAATGAGATGCATAGTCTAGTTCCCATATCTCCTCTATGCGGCCATAGTATGTTTGCTTGTTTCCACTAGGGTCGGTGGCATCTATGCGGACACCACTGTTCTGGTTGGTGCTCCTTTTATCTTGTGCTACTGTGTAAAATGTATTCCCATTTATCTCGTACCCTTTGTATGTGAGGATATGCCACGATGGCTGCCTAGCCAACAAATATAGCTCTTCATCAATACTCTCATCACCCTGACATTCTTTTCGCAACCAGTCGCTAAAAGTTTCCATGTGCTGACGCGTAATCCATGCTTCAGACTTCCCTGAGAACTTAGATCGAAGGAGGTTCTTGTGTGTCTCGATATATGGATCTACCAAGGAGGAGTTCTGTTGAACTGTGTAGTGTGCTTTATTGAAATAATCATCACCCTTACCAATATATGTTTTCTTCCCTAGTGTCCCCTTTCCACTTAGTCTCCCCTCGTGTCGCGATTCAGGAACACCAATCGGGTTAATATCGGGAATGAAGTCAACACAGAACTTAATGACCTCCTCTGTTCCGTAGCCCTTAGCGATGCTTCCTTCTGGCCGAGCATGGTTGTGAACATATTTCTTCAGGATTCCCATAAATCTCTCAAAGGGGAACATGTTGTGTAGGAACACAGGACCAAGAATAGTAATCTCCTTGACCAGATGAACTAGGAGGTGTGTCATGATATCAAAGAAGGAAGGAGGGAACACCAACTCAAAGCTGACAAGACATTGAACCACATCATTCTGTAGTTTCGCTAGATCCGTTGGATCGATTGCCTTATGAGAAATTGCATTGAGGAATGCACATAGCTTCACGGTGGCTAGACGTACATTTGGCGGTAGAATTCCTCTTAATGCAACTAGAAGCAATTGAGTCATGAACATGTGGCAGTCATGGGACTTTAAGTGTCCAAATTTCTTCTCTGGCACATTTATTATACCCTTTATATTCGAGGAGAATCCAGACGGTACCTTAATGCTATCTAGGCATTCAAACAAGTTGTCCTTCTCTTCTTTGCTAAGAGTGTAGCTGGCAGGACTTAAGTACTGGCGTCCATCATCTGTCTTCTCTGGATGCAGGTTGTCTCGTTCTTTCAAACACCGCAGGTCCTGTCGTGCTTCAATTGTGTCCTTAGGCTTCCCATACACGCCCATGAAGCCTAGCAGGTTCACACAAAGATTCTTCGTCAAGTGCATCACGTCGATCGCGCTATGGACCTCTAGGACTTGCCAATAGGGTAGCTCCCAAAATATGGACTTCTTCTTCCACATGGGTGCGTGACCGTTGGCGTCCTTCAAAACAGGTTGGCTGCCAGGTCCCTTTCCAAATATTACTTTCACATCATTGACCATATCGAGGACGTCCTCACCAGTTCGGTTGCGAGGCTTGGTCTGGTGGTCTGCCTTACCTTTAAAATGCTTGCCTTTCTTTCTTACGGGGTGATTTGCAGGAAGAAATCGTCGATGCCCAAGGTACATGACCTTGCGACACTTTTTCAAGAATATACCTTTCATGTCACCAAAACAGTGCGTGCATGCATTATATCCCTTGTTTGATTGTCCTGAAAGATTACTTAGAGCTGGCCAATCATTGATTGTTACGAACAACAATGCTCGCAGGTCAAAGTGCTCCTGCTTGTGCTCATCCCACACGCGTACACCTGGCTTGTTCCACAAAAGTAGAAGTTCTTCAACTAGTGGCCTTAGGTACACATCGATGTCGTTGCTAGGTTGCTTTGGGCCTTGGATGAGCACCGGCATCATAATAAACTTACGCTTCATGTATAACCAGGGAGGAAGGTTGTAGATACATAGAGTAATAGGCCAAGTGCTGTGACTACTGCTCTGCTCCCCAAAAGGATTCATACCATCCGTACTTAAAGCAAACCTTAAGTTTCTTGCGTCACTTGCAAACTCGGGGAATTCTCTATTGATTGCTCTCCACTGGGACCCATCAGTAGGGTGTCTCAACATATTGTCTACCTTACGGTCTTCTTTGTGCCATCGCAACAACTTTGCATGGTCTCTATTTCTAAAAAGACATTTCAAGCGTGGTATTATAGGAGCATACCACATAACCTTGGCAGGGATTTTCTTCTTGGGATGTTTGCCCTCAACATCACCAGGGTCATCTCGCCTGATCTTATACCGCGATGCGTGACATACAGGGCATGCATCCAACTTCTCATACTCCATGCCATGGTAGAGGATGCAGTCATTAGGACATGCATGTATCTTCTGGATTTCTAATCCTAAAGGGCAGACTACCTATTTTGCTTCGTACATAGTGCTGGGCAATTCGTTATCCTTCGGAAGCATCTTCTTTTGGATTTTTAGTAACTCCGCGAATCCCTTGTCAGATACACCATTCTTTGCCTTCCATTGCAGCAATTCCAATGTGGTACCTAACTTTTTCTGCCCCGCATCACAAGTTGGGTATAGCAATTTCTTGTGATCCTCTAGCATGCGGTCGAACTTGATCTTCTCCTTTTCACTTTCGCATTCTCTTTGTGCGTCACGAATGGCCTGACCAAGATCGTCAGCGGGCTCCTCCTCTGCCCCTACCTCTTCTTTAGCGGGCTTCTCCTCTGCCCCCACCTCTTCTTCAATGGGCTTCTCCTTTGCCCCCACCTCTTCTTCAGCTTCCCCCATTGCAGTATCATTGAAGGCACCATATTCAGCAAAAATTTCATCATCGCCCCATTGTTCTTCTTCACCTTCTTCCATTACAACTCCGGTTTCTCCGTGCTTCGTCCAACAAATATAGTTTGGCATGAAACCTGACTTGAACAAGTGTGAGTGAAGAGTCTTGAGTTAGCATATTCCATCGTATTCTTACATACGGCACATGGGCAGCACATGAAACCATCGTGTTTGTTTGCCTCGGCCACACGTAACAAAGAATGCACGCCGTCCATGAACTCTTGGGAGCAACGATCAGCATTGTACATCCAATGCCGACTCATCTGCATTACATGAGATAAATACCATATTAAAACCTAAAACATAATTAGTTAATTATACAACATGCATACCACCATAAAAGCTATAAATTTAAGAAAGTCTCGCTACAATGTAGACAATCCCAACTACCACTAAAAACACTAAAGCTAAAATGCACTTCAGCAGCACAAGGATTTCGCGACCAATCCCAACTAAAACAGACAGATCCCCCGTTTGTTCAACATCTTTGGGCTTCTTCGGCTGGATCACTGCCTCATTAGCCGCCATATCTGCCTATTATGCAAGATATTTTTGCACGAGTTCAACATACTCTTCCTCCCAGTAGAAGCCTAAACATCTAGTGCCATCCCACTGAAATTAAAACAGAAAATTAGAACTTTAATCACAACCATCATGAAAATAGGTATAAACTAACCATAGTCATTAAATACGATAAAATAACTCACATTACGATCCAGACACTTGTAGAAAATGCGACCCTTGTTGGGACCCTCCCTCTTTACTCGGTACTCCATCACAATCTTTGTCTCATCACAACACTTGCCGCATGCAATGAGTGGGAGGCCCGGCCTAAGTCGCTTTGGAAACCCATGAGAGGCCGAGGACCCGGAAGCAGTTGCCATCTACTCTCTATACTCATTTTTAATACACTATAAATTTCTCATTTTATAAACAAATAAAATTAAAAAAACTCTAAAATTCTCTATATCTCTAAACAATGAAGTGTGCTATGCATGCTACAAATGAACGGTGAATACTAGTTTTTAATAGCTACTTTAACCTTCCTTCATGTAAATATGCAAGCTTGAAGTGATTTTGAGCTCAAATTGCTTACAAATGAAAAAAACCACAATAAAGAACCATATATATTGTCGGATACTATAAAAATGGGTACCCTAAGCAAGAACCGAAAAGATTGCTTAGACCTTGCAAATATCAAAGCCAATGGACAAATGCGAGGCCTCGTCCGATTCTCCGATTCACCCGAGACCCTCTCGCCGAGGCCCTCTCGTCGAGGCCCTGCCCCGTGAGGCCTCGGACGGGTTACCGACCTCAGACGAAGTACCGATTCACCGACTCAGTCGAGGCCGGCTCGGCAACGATTTCGTCGTCTCCGTCTTGACCGACTTCTCTGACAAAACGTCACGTCCAATTAACACGTCCAACCATTCCCGCAACGTCAGCCGCACGTCGGCACAGTATAGCGGAATGGCCAACGGGACGGGAGTCACATCGACGCCAGGCAGTCGGGGACAGGACTGGGCATAGGTTACAACCTGTCGTGCTTGTCACTGTGCCCATGACAGACGCCCATATTGCACTGTGCTACCTAACTCCTGCTCTGAGAACAGCGCGACGTGGCGAGTCAGTTCCGAGTCCCTGTAGCCTCGAAATCGGTGTAACAGGACCAATTGCTCGAACTTCGCCTCGCCCGAGACCCCCCTGGTGGGGTCTCGAACGTACTGGTCCAGCTCCGCCTCAACCGAGGCCAGGCACGTCCCGCATCCTCGTCGCCTCCGCCTCAACCGTGCCTCTGGCAGGCTGTCCCATCCATTTAAAGCGCCTGAACGCACTCAGTACGTCAGCCACGATCGGCGGTGTACAACAACAGGGGCGATGGGACAACGGTTAGATCCCCCTTTTTACCATCCCTTACTGATGGTGTAGGGGTTACCATGCCCTGCGGACTCACGCCCTGCACTTTTCCACCTAAACCGGGTACGACCCTAGCCGCCGGGGCCCCCGCATCACACACAGGTCACCTCCAAGGCCTTGGCAAAACCAGGCCTCGGCACGGTCAGCTACAACCCGCTAGGCCTCGGCACTCCACCGAGTCAGGGATCCACAAGGACACCTACGACTTCAACAGCCTCCCCGACACTGCTCTGCTACAAGAATAGAGTACTAGATCTTCCTTCCTCACTAACGCTTCACGTGTAGCTCCCTCATGTACTCCTGGCTCCCTCCTTGCAGCTATAAAAGGAAGTAGCCAGGGCCATTTCTAGGGGGGAGACCATGCCCGCACCCACGCGCAAAGACACTCACTCAACCCACACGTGTTTGTAACACTCTGTAACACACACTCCCACGCTGCCTGAGAGCAACGTCTCAAGCAGCCCACACCGCTCCACGCTGAGACCCGGGACTCGCTCCCCCTCTCGCCTAGCTTGTAACCCCTACTACAAGCACTTTGGTGCAAGGAATACAAGATCGATCTCTCAGACTGGACGTAGGGCACCGATTGCCTGAACCAGTATAAACCTTGTGTCCCTTTGCATCACCATCCGGGATAGGGGCACGCAGCACAAATTAACTAGTTGGTTGAGGACCCCCCAGTCCGAAACACTGACAGTTGGCGTGCCAGGTAGGGGCACGCTGCGTGTTAACTTAATCATCCCAACAGGTTCCAGATGACAGACCCCGTACGACCACTCCGTCTCGGCACGGTGATCTAGTTTGGGAGCCTAGAGTTCATGTCTCTAGGATGTGAGTACGATATGGTACTCCTCACGCCCAGAGCCCCGTTGGCCGACAATGACATGATGCACCAGCAGCCCAGGCATAGGCGGCGCCCAGGCCGCAGCTCTTGTCGCGCTCGCCAGGCACGGCGCGAGCAGGACCTCCCCGACACCGCACGAGCTCAGGGCGACATGCCGTGCTCTGCCACTATCCCATGCCCGGCTGCTGGTATAGAGTCCCTGGTTGGGGACCTGTCTAGCTTAGGCCTAGGCAGGGGAAGGACGTCGGTGGTGTGCAGCAATGCCCCGTCATTAAGTTCTGCCCCACCACCTCCTGAGGAGCCAACTCCGGTGGAGCGGGACCCAGCAATGGCACCATCCCCGTACCCTTTCGAGTTGAGAAATGCTGCCTATGCTTCCGCCTACGCCTCTGCTCACACGGAGCCCTCAGGACACCACCAACGGTTCGCCCTCATCCTCTTCGCCACATCCTCGACCCACACCCACGCTAACTCCTCAGAGGAGGATGAGGCGTGGGCCGGAGCAGACTTCTCCGGACTTCACGACCCGGAAGCCATGCGTCGCTTCATGGCCACGAGCGACTACTGCTTCGGCTACTCTGACTCCGATGACGAAGGCACTTACGACCCCACTCGTGAGTGCTGTCATCGAGCTCGGGATGCTGACAGCAAGCGATGAGGATGAAGGGGCAGACAATCGCTCCCCGCCCCACGCAGGGGCAGGCGATGCCACACCTCCGCGCACCGAACGCCCGGCAGCGCGGAACGAGAACCCCGCCCATGAGGGACTTCAATGCCTCGACTTGGAGCAGCTCCGTGAGCTCCAGGCCAAGGTCGAACAAGACCGACTCCTCCTGCAGCAGCCCCAAGACACTCTTGAGCGAGAGCAGGGGGGTCGCGGTGATGGATGAGCGGCCCAACGGAGGGCTCGCGACGTCTACCACCGCATCAACAACGATGAGGGGGGCGAACAACCCCCTATCTTAAATCGCGCTAGCCAGAACATTACGGCCGCAGCAATGTTAGTCCGAAAGATGCCCGAGCCATCTACCTCGGAGGGGCGACGGGTCCATGGTGAGCTCCAAGAACTTCTCAAAACCACCGCGGTACAGCAGGCCGAAAGCTCCACGTCTCGATGGCGCAGGGACACCTCGAAACGACCCTCGGTGCATGACCGCCTCAAGGCCCCCTCAGTTCACGACCACCTCAGCGACCGACGCGAGGCGCAAGAGGACCACGATGTGGTCAGCAGGCGATGGCGCCACGACAACGATGGGCTTGCCCGAGGCTACCACCCGCACCGAGGTGGCCGCTACGACAGCTAGGAGGACCGCAGTCCTTCTCCTGGGCCGCCTAGCCCTAGAGTCTTCAGCAAGGCCATCCACGGCGCTCCATTCCCTGCCCGGTTTCGGCAACCCACCAACCTCGCAAAATATAGTGGTGAGACCAACCCCGAGCTGTGGCTAGCCGATTATCGCCTGGCTTGTCAGCTAGGCGGTGCGAACGATGACCTGCTCATCATCCGCAACCTTCCCTTGTTCCTGTAAGACTCGGTGCGAGCCTGGCTCGAGCACCTTCCTCCCTCGCAGATTCACAACTGGGGTGACTTGGTTAGGGTCTTCATCGGGAATTTCCAGGGCACATTTTGTGCCCCGGGAACTCCTGAGACCTCAAAAGTTGTCGCCAGAAGCCGGACGAGTCTCTCCGAGACTTCATCCGACGCTTCTCCAAGCAGTGCACCGAGTTGCCTAGCATCGGCGACTCGGAAGTTGTTCAGGCTTTCCTCTCCGACACCACCTGCCGAGACCTGGTCCGAGAGTTAGGCCAGAATGTACCAACCTCGGTGGCCGCGCTCCTTGACATCGCCACCAACTTTACCTCAGGTAAAGAGGCTGTCGGGGCCATCTTCCCCAACAGCGACGCAAAGGGGAAGTGGAGGGACGAGGCCCCGGGGGCCTCGGCCTCCCATTTCTCCAAGAAAAAGAAAAAGGGGCGCTAGGGGAAGCAAGAGGCCCTCGAGGCCGATCTCGTCGCAGCCACGGATCGCAAGAATCACCGAGGCCCCGCTAGGAGCCCTAGACTATTTGACGATATGCTAAAAAAGTCGTGCCCTTACCACCAAGGCCCGGTGAAGCATACCCTCGAAGAGTGCACCATGCTCCGACGTTACTACGCCAAGCTCGGGCTCCCCAACGACGATGCCAAGAAGAAGGGCGCCGGTGGCGGAGACAACGACAAAGACGATGGGTTCCCCGAGGTTCACAACGCCTTCATGATCTTCGGCGGGCCTTCAGCGTGCCTCACGGCGCGTCAGCGGAAGAGGGAACACCGGGAGGTCTTCTCGGTTGAGGTAGCCACTCCCTAGTACCTCGACTGGTCTCGGGAGGCGATCACCTTTGATCGGGAAGACCACCCTGATTATGTCTCAAACCCCGAGCAGTACCCGCTCGTTGTCGACCCAATCATCGGCAACACCTGGCTCACCAAGGTACTAATGGACGGAGGCAGCGGCCTCAACATCCTCTACGCCAACACCCTGGAGCTCCTGGAGCTCGACCAGTCACGGCTCCGAGGCAGTGCCCCACCCTTCCACGGTGTCGTGCCGGGGAAGCGCACACGATCCCTCGGGCGCATCGACTTACCCGTCTGCTTCAGCATCCCCTCCAACTACCGCAAGGAGATCCTCACCTTCGAGGTGGTTGGGTTCAAGGGGACCTATCATGCCATCCTAGGGCGCCTATGCTACGCCAAGTTCATGGCGGTTCCAAACTACACCTACCTCAAGCTCAAGATGTCGGGCCCCAACGGCGTCATCACTGTCGAGTCCATGTACGAGCATGCATATGACTGCGATGTCGAATGCATCGAGTACGCCAAGGCCATCGTTGAGGCCGAGGCCCTCATCGTCAACCTCGACCAACTCGGTAGTGAAGTGCCCGACTCCAAGCGTCGTGCCGGGACTTTCAAGCCCATAGAGGCTGTCAAGCTCGTCCTGGTCGACCCCAACTGCTCCGACGGCCGAACGCTGAGGGTCAGCGCCGCCCTCGATAGCAAATAGGAAGCCGTGCTCGTCGACTTTCGCCGCGCAAACGCCGATATGTTCACATGGAGTCCCTCGGATATGCCTGGCATACCGAGGGAGGTCGCCGAGCACGCCTTGGACATCCGGGCCGGCTCTAGACCGGTGAAGCAGCGCCTATGCCGATTCGACGAGGAGAAGCGCAGGGCCATCGGCGAGGAGGTGCAGAAGCTTTTGGCGGCCAGATTCATCAAGGAAGTGTCCCATCCAGAGTGGTTAGCTAATCCTGTATTAGTTAAAAAGAAAAATGAAAAGTGGAGGATGTGTGTGGACTACACCGGTTTAAATAAAGCCTGTCCAAAGGTTCCATTTCCATTGCCTCGAATTGACCAAATCGTTGACTCCACTACGAGATGCAAGATCTTATCTTTCCTCGATGCGTATTTTGGTTACCATCAAATCAAGATGAAAGAGTCCGACCAGCTTGCGACTTCTTTCATCACCCCATTCGGCATGTACTGCTATGTGACCATGCCATTCGGTCTCAGAAACGCAGGGGCCACATACCAGCGGTGCATGACCCAGGACTTCGGCGAGCACATCGGGCAAACTGTCGACGCCTACGTGGATGACATCGTGGTCAAGTCCAGAAAGGCCAGTGATCTCGTCGATGACCTAGAAATTGCCTTCAAATCCCTCAGGGAGAAGGGCATCAAGCTCAACCCCGAGAAGTGTGTCTTCGGGGTCCCCCGAGGCATGCTCTTGGGGTTCATAGTCTCAGAACGCGGCATCGAGGCCAACCCGGAGAAGGTCTCGGCTGTGACCAACATGGGACCAATCTGAGACCTCAAGGGAGTACAGAGAGTTATGGGATGCCTTGCAGCCCTGAGCCGCTTCATCTCGCGCCTTGGCGAAAAAGGTTTGCCTCTGTACCGTCTCTTGAGAAAAATCCGAATGCTTTTCTTGGACCCCCGAGGCCGAAGAAGCCCTCACCAAGCTCAAGTCACTGCTCACCAACCCTCCCGTCCTGGTACCACCAACCAAGGGTGAGGCCCTCTTACTCTACGTCACCGCAACGACCCAAGTGGTCAGCGCGGCCGTAGTAGTCGAAAGACAGGAAGCGGGACCCGCTCTACCCATCTAATGACCCGTTTACTTCATCAGCGAGGTGCTCTCCGAGACTAAGACACGCTACCCCCACATCCAGAAGCTGATCTACGCCATAGTCTTGGCTCGGCGCAAGCTGCGTCACTACTTTGAATCCCACCAGGTGACTGTGGTGTCGTCTTTCCCTCTGGGAGAGATAATCCAGAACCGGGAGGCCTCGGGTAGAATAGCCAAGTGGGCTATGGAACTCATGGGGGAAGCCCTGTCTTTTGCGCCTCGGAAAGTAATTAAATCCCAGGTCTTGGTCAATTTTGTGGCTGAATGGACCGACACCCAGCTGCCACCTGCTCAAATCCAGGTGGAATGCAGGACCATGTACTTCGATGGGTCTCTGATGAAAACCGGGGTAGGCGCGGGTCTGCTCTTCATCTCTCCCCTCGGAGTACATATGCGCTACATGATTCGGCTCCACTTCGCCGCCTCCAACAACGCAACCGAGTACGAAGCTCTTGTCAACGGCTTGCAGATCACCATCGAGCTTGGAGTGCGGCGTCTCGACGTATGAGGCGATTCGCAACTTGTCATCGACCAAGTCATGAAGGAGTCGAACTATCATGACCCCAAAATGGAGGCATACTGCAAATTGGTGCGTCTCCTAGAAGATAAGTTCGACGATCTCGAACTCAACCACATTGCGTGAAAATTCAACGAGGCCGCGGACGAACTGGCGAAGATGGCGTCGGCCTGGGCCCCGGTCCCCTCGAACATATTCGCCAGAGACCTACACAAGCCCACCGGTCGAGCCTGCCATGGGGCCCGAGGCCCCCCTGCCACTGAGACCTCGACGGCCGAGCCCGAGGCCATGGAAATCGATGCATGGCCTCCCGAGACCGATCAGGATATAGACTGGCGTGTCCCGCTCCTTGATCGCCTCGTTCGAGGGGTGCTTCCTATGGACAGGACCGAGGCCCAATGGCTTGTGCGTCGAGCCAAAACTTACGTCCTCAGCAATGGCAAGTTGTACAGATGAAGCCTATCTGGCGTCCTCCAATGATGCATCACCACCGAGGAAGGCCAAGCCCTACTTTGGGACTTGCACATGGGAGCCTGCGGGCACCACGCTATGCCTCGGACGCTCGTCGGAAATGCCTTTTGCCAAGGATTCTACTGGCCAACGGCGGTCACTGACGCTACAAAGCTGGTACACTCCTATGAGGGATGCCAGCACTATGCACGGTAGATGCACCTCCCGGCCCAAGCCCTCCAAACCATCCCCATCACGTGGCTGTTCGCCGTGTGGGGGTTGGACATGGTTGGGCCTCTGTAGAAAGCCCCCGGGGGCTACACCCACTTGTTGGTAGCCATCGACAAGTTCTCCAAGTGGATCGAGGCTCGTCTGATCACTCAAATCAAATCCGAGCAAGTGGTATTGTTCTTCACTGATATCATCCACAGGTTCGGGGTTCCAAACACCATCATCACTGACAATAGGACACAATTCACCGGCCACAAATTCCTGACGTTCTGTGATGACCACCACATCCATGTGGTCTGGTCGGCCGTAGGACACCCTAGGACAAACGGCCAAGTAGAGCGTGCCAACGGCATGATCCTATAGGGCCTCAAGCCAAGGATATACAACCAGTTGAAGAAATTCGGCAAGAAATGGCCGGCCAAACTCCCATCGGTCATCTGGAGCCTGAGGAACACCCTGAGCCGAGCCACGGGGTTCACACTGTTCTTCCTGGTCTATGGAGCCGAGGCCATCCTCCCCACTGACTTGGAGTACGGTTCCCCAAGGCTACAAGCCTACAACGAGCAAAGCAACCGCACTACCTGCGAGGACGCCCTCGACCAACTGGAGGAAGCCTGAGACGTTGCGCTGCTACATTCGGCCAAGTACCAGCAAGCCCTACGACGCTATCAAGCCCGGTGCATTCGAAGCCGAGACCTGAAGGTGGGTGACCTGGTGCTGAGACTGAGGCAGAGCAACAAGGGCCGCCACAAGCTAACCCCGCCATGGGAAGGACCGTACATCGTCGCCCAAGTGCTAAAACCCGGGACCTACAAGCTAGCCAACGAGAAGGGCGAAGTCTTCACCAACGCTTGGAACATAGAACAGCTACGTCGTTTCTACCCTTAAACTTCCAAGCATTGTATACATTGTTTCTCGAAATATATTAAAGAAGCATCCTTTAATTGTTCTAAATTTTTCGAGAAACCCCCTGAGCCCATCGATAGGGGATCGGCCTTACGACAACACCAAATGGGAGACTCGGCTCTGCCTATGCCGAACCGAGCCTCCCTCGGGGGCTAGAAGGGGGGACCCCCCCTAAGTCCCAGGGACCATTTTTTAATTGTGTTTCGAATAAATTTCTATGCCAAACTCTCTGGCATGTTCTGACAAATCAAGTGTAAAAAACCTAAGGACCAAAAGCCTGTCTCAGGGCCAAAAGGCTGGTCGAGCCGCGAGAACGGCCTACGCCTTCGGGCTACGGCAAGTCCCTCACCACCTTTTACCCAAGGGGCAGCTTAGGCTTCAAGGAAGTTTTCTGCAAATGATATGTTCGGAAGCGAGACAGAGGGCAGAGGCTCGGAAATACAATAAAACGATTAAAAGAGCGTACACACATAAGTACTTTAAAAAAGGCCTCGACAGCCACAAACATCACGATAATGATCCTAATCTGTTTACATGGCCCTTTTGGCCCAGGTCAAGGCTTAGGGTCTCCAGCGTCGGCGGTCGGCGCAGGAGGAACCACCTCCTCTTCGAATAGACTGGCCAGCGCCATGCCAGGGCCCTCAGCCGCCTCCATCAGCTTCGTGACCTCCTCATCGGCCTCCTCGTCGTCCTCGGCCAAGACGTAGCCATTGCTGATGGCCTCGAGGTCCACGCCGGAGTAGTGCGAGGTGACGACAGCCAGGGCACGCTTGACGCCTGTGTGCAGCACTCCCTGGAGTCGCTCGCGTACTTGGCCACTCAACGCAGTCAGGCGGCTCTTAAGGGAGCTACCCGACTAGGCCCCCTCAACCTCTAGAGCCTCATAGATGGTTCGGGCGGCGCTCCACAGCACGTCGTGCTCCCCAATCTCGACCTCGAGCACCGCCTGCACTGCGTCAGAGGCCTCGGCGGCCCGCGTGACCTCTTTCTCCAACACTGCGCCAAAACAAGCAGGATGCGGTTAAGCGCGAAAGAAAAATAAGTCAAACAGGGGCAAAGGCCTACGGGACTCACCCTCGGCTTTCTCTCTCCAACGCTGGACTTCGACCTGAGAGGCCTCTGCTTTCTCTTTCCACCGCTGGACCTCGACCCGAGAGGCCTCGGCCGCCCTAGAAGCCTCCTTCTCCAACTCTGTACCACATCGGGGAGTTAGGGGTCGAACACAGGAAAAACAAGTAAAACAAAGGGAACAGAACTCACCCTCGCACTTCTCCTTCCAGGTCAAGACCTCGACCTAGGATGCCTCGGCCACCTTGAGGGCCTCTGCTAGGGCACCTTTCGTCAGCACATGCGCGTCCTGCTCCTCCCCCAGCTGCCCAGTAGTGGCCTTGGCAGAGGCCGTCGCCTCTTCAGCCCGGGACCTGAAGGTGTCCCATTCACTGGCTGCCCAGGTCAGCTCCGCCTCTAGCTCCTCAATTCGCGCCGCCAAAGGGGCGGCCTGCTCTCGAGCCGTGGCTGCCTCGGCCTCCATATCTGCACAGTGAAGGCGGAGGTCCTCCGCCTCCGCGCTCCGCGCCGATAGAAGCTCGTTGGCATTGGCGAGCAGGCCCTTCTGCTGCCGGAGCTGGTCCTAGACGTCCCTCTCCCGACGGAGGAACAACGACTTCCCGAGGGACCAGGCCTCGAGCTCCTGATAGGCAGAACAGGGGTCATACACTGCGAGGAAACTCAGAACAAGATGATACCACTTGAGATAAGAAGGCGTGTACCTGGGCGACCCCGGGCAGATCATCGGCCACGACGGACAGTGCTGTCCGCAGCGACCGCTCCGCCAGACGACGGTATTGTTCGAAGGTGTCCCAACGCCCCCCTCGGCCGCATCCTCAAGGGCGAACAGAGGCTCCCCCTCAAGGTCATCCTGGCTCCGCCACAAGACGCACGGGTGATCCCATCCGCGGGGCTCGGGTTGTACCCGCACGAGGGTCGAGCCTCCCTCGCCAGAGGTCGGCGCCGGCTGCTCCACGGTGCTAGCCGCCTCGGCATCCACCACTCCCTTCCCCTGGGAAGTATCGTCTGAAGGGATCAAATGGACCCCCACTTCCCGTAAAAAAGGCCTCGACAGCCACAACATCACGATAATGATCCTAATCTGTTTACATGGCCCTTTTGGCCCAGGTCAAGGCTTAGGGTCTCCAGCGTCGGCGGTCGGCGCAGGAGGAACCACCTCCTCTTCGAATAGACTGGCCAGCGCCATGCCAGGGCCCTCAGCCGCCTCCATCAGCTTCGTGACCTCCTCATCGGCCTCCTCGTCGTCCTCGGCCAAGACGTAGCCATTGCTGATGGCCTCGAGGTCCACGCCGGAGTAGTGCGAGGTGACGACAGCCAGGGCACGCTTGACGCCTGTGTGCAGCACTCCCTGGAGTCGCTCGCGTACTTGGCCACTCAACGCAGTCAGGCGGCTCTTAAGGGAGCTACCCGACTAGGCCCCCTCAACCTCTAGAGCCTCATAGATGGTTCGGGCGGCGCTCCACAGCACGTCGTGCTCCCCAATCTCGACCTCGAGCACCGCCTGCACTGCGTCAGAGGCCTCGGCGGCCCGCGTGACCTCTTTCTCCAACACTGCGCCAAAACAAGCAGGATGCGGTTAAGCGCGAAAGAAAAATAAGTCAAACAGGGGCAAAGGCCTACGGGACTCACCCTCGGCTTTCTCTCTCCAACGCTGGACTTCGACCTGAGAGGCCTCTGCTTTCTCTTTCCACCGCTGGACCTCGACCCGAGAGGCCTCGGCCGCCCTAGAAGCCTCCTTCTCCAACTCTGTACCACATCGGGGAGTTAGGGGTCGAACACAGGAAAAACAAGTAAAACAAAGGGAACAGAACTCACCCTCGCACTTCTCCTTCCAGGTCAAGACCTCGACCTAGGATGCCTCGGCCACCTTGAGGGCCTCTGCTAGGGCACCTTTCGTCAGCACATGCGCGTCCTGCTCCTCCCCCAGCTGCCCAGTAGTGGCCTTGGCAGAGGCCGTCGCCTCTTCAGCCCGGGACCTGAAGGTGTCCCATTCACTGGCTGCCCAGGTCAGCTCCGCCTCTAGCTCCTCAATTCGCGCCGCCAAAGGGGCGGCCTGCTCTCGAGCCGTGGCTGCCTCGGCCTCCATATCTGCACAGTGAAGGCGGAGGTCCTCCGCCTCCGCGCTCCGCGCCGATAGAAGCTCGTTGGCATTGGCGAGCAGGCCCTTCTGCTGCCGGAGCTGGTCCTAGACGTCCCTCTCCCGACGGAGGGAACAACGACTTCCCGAGGGACCAGGCCTCGAGCTCCTGATAGGCAGAACAGGGGTCATACACTGCGAGGAAACTCAGAACAAGATGATACCACTTGAGATAAGAAGGCGTGTACCTGGGCGACCCCGGGCAGATCATCGGCCACGACGGACAGTGCTGTCCGCAGCGACCGCTCCGCCAGACGACGGTATTGTTCGAAGGTGTCCCAACGCCCCCCTCGGCCGCATCCTCAAGGGCGAACAGAGGCTCCCCCTCAAGGTCATCCTGGCTCCGCCACAAGACGCACGGGTGATCCCATCCGCGGGGCTCGGGTTGTACCCGCACGAGGGTCGAGCCTCCCTCGCCAGAGGTCGGCGCCGGCTGCTCCACGGTGCTAGCCGCCTCGGCATCCACCACTCCCTTCCCCTGGGAAGTATCGTCTGAAGGGATCAAATGGACCCCCACTTCCGGGCGCTCTCCTACGATGGCGGCGGGCCTTAGACCGGCGGCGGTATTGAGGCTTGCCTCGCCTTTGCCTCCATTTCCTGGGCCGCCGGCTTCACCGCGCTCACGCCGGCCCCCACCACCCTGGCCGCGGTGGTCTTGGGGGCTCCGGTCCCCGCCACTTCAACCTCGGAGGACCTGAGCGCCCCAGCCTCCATCACCTCGGCTTCAGAAATCCAGGGGGCCTTGGTCTCGCCCTCGGTGGCCTCAGCGACTAAGGGCGCCTCGGCCCCGTCTGACTCGTGGGCCTCGACCTCGCGAAGAGTAGGCTCTTCCTCCTCCACTTGCTCCATGGCCACCTCGGTAGTCTCTCCCTAGGTGACCGGCTCCTTCGGGTTGGCCCTCGCCGACGCCGCACCGCGCTGCGTGGCGGCTTGTGCCTCCACCACCCATTGGGCGGTGGAGCTAGTGCTCACCTTGAGCGCCTTACGTGGCACTAGGGCGGGCACCTCCACCTGACGCTTCTGGCTGAAGGCAAAACACCCACTTGGTCAGCATATGACCATAAAGCGAGCGGGGGGGCGATATGAACTCCGCTGAAAAAAACACTCACCTCGAGCGGGGAGCCAACCGCTTCGGCACTGCGACCCTCCACTGCAATGGTGGTGGCGGCGGCGGTGGCACGACCTCTGTATCCGCTGGGGCCAGCTGGCCCTCGCCGAACTCAGGCGCCCCCTCGATCTTCTACGGGGGCAATTGCGTCGCCCCCGCCGCCACCTGCTCCACCTCTACCATTAAGCCCACCGGGCTAACGGCGCGCTTCCCTAACGCCCGTGCCTCGGGCATGACGGCCTCGGACCTGGGGTGGGCGATCGCCAGCCTCGAGGCGTCCTCTCCTCCTCCTGGAAACGCCGGGCTGCTCGCCGATGCCCCGGTCGCTGTCTCCCCGACATCGGGGAGATGGTCTAGGGGACCCCGCCCCCCCCCCTCGCTCTCGTCATCTTCGCCCGAAGAGTCCACTGGCGGTGATGGCGATGGAGATGCCTCCACCAGGAGACCGTCCTGCCTCTGCTGCCGGCGGCGCTTCTCGAGCTACTCACGCTCGAGGATCTTCCTCTTGCGCTTTGCCCCCTTGGCATCTTTCCGCTTCTTCTGCGCCTCGGCGTGCGCCTGGTTCATCGCCCACCGCCCTGCATCCTCGGGAACAGGCGGCGGGGAGGCTCGCATGTCTCTCATCCCCTGTAAGAACAACGAACGCAAGTAAGGGAATGGGAAAACGGTGAGGAGCAAGGAGGCCTTGGGGGCCGCAGCAGCGCGTGACTTACCAGAGAGAGGTACCTCTGCGACGGGCGCATCGCGATAGGGGTCAGACCACCGCTCTTCAGCCGCCCCTCCACCATCTCCCTCGCCCGTCATAGAATCTCCTCATCGGAGAGGGGGACGGCGGACATCCGGATGCCCTCGATCGGCTCATCCGGTCTCATGTCAAATAGGCACCACCGCCGAGCCATCAGTGGCAGCACCCTCCGGCGGTGGAAGGCAGCCACGACCATAGCCGCCGTAAGGCCACGGTTCCGCAGCTTCTCTAGGCCCTCCAGGAGCGGCTGCAGCTTGGGCTGATCCTCCCTCGGAACACCATACCTCCACTTCTCCAGACAGTCCTCCACGACCCGCCCGGTGTAGGGGGGAAGTCCGTTGTCGTCGTTGCGGAGGTAAAACCAGCTAGTGTACCAGCGGCGATTGGTTGACGTAAGCTGGGCCAGGATGTAAAGGTGCTATCGGTCTTGGCGCACCTAGAGAGTGCAGCCGCCAGCCCTCATCGTCTTCCTTGTACCCGGCGTGCCCGTCAGCTTGGTGGTATGCCCCGCCCGGAAGAGATGGAGCCATAGCTCCCAATGGGGGGCAATGCCCAAGTACCCCTCGCAGACGGCGACAAAGATGGCCGCCTGTGCGATGGAGTTGGGGTTGAAGTTGTGTAGCTCCACGCCGTAGTAATACGGGAGCGCCCGCATGAATCGGTCCACCGGCAGGCCGAGACCACGCTCATGGAAAGACACGAAGCTCATGACGTACCCATCGCTTGGCCTCGGCTCCGGCTCGCCCGACGGAGCAATCCACTCCGGCCTTTCAGGGTCGGTGATCGGGCGGAGAAGGCCGTCGTCGACGAGCAACTGCAACGTCTCCATGGACACGTCGGACGGATCCCAAGGATCCACAGGGAGTCTGATGGGGCCACCGGCCATTGCGCGGTGGAGAATGCTACTACGACGGTAACTCTCTCTCTCTCTCCCTCGCCCTTCTTCTCCCCGGTGCTCTCTGATCCTAGCAACGGCTCGAGGGCAGCAAAAGCAAATGTAGGCAGAGGTAAAGAGGGGAGGGGCGAGGCTCGTTGCGTATTTATGCAGGAAGGTGACGAAATGGACGGGTGACAAAATCGGGGGAGTTTCGCTCAAATCTGATTCAATTAATCTAGATCTGATTTTACCACCCACGTACCCACCTTTTCCTTATTAATCGCGTGAACGGTTATGTCCCATCCGCTGACACAGGGTCACCTCCGGCCTCAACAGTGGCAGGCGCCATTTTGCCTCCTCGAAAAAATCGCCTCAAAAGGTGTGCCTACCGTTGTCAGCCGATGAGAGGGGAATATCCCCCCACCTGATTCCTTTCAGACAAAGGAACTGGGCGCCGAGCCCATTACGGTCCAGGGGTTCGAAGGCTGGGCCCCCGAGGGTCTCGACAGCCGCCCTAGGACAACAGAGTCAGGGACAACTATGGGCGAGCCCGTACATGGCTGAGGCCCGAGCAAGCGATCGCTCAGGATGCCCTAAGTCGTGTCCGAGACTGGCAGGGAGGTCTCCGAATGGGATCCCACCGTAGGGAGGCACCAAGCCCCCGGGGCCAATTGAACGGCCCTGGGACCCACTAGAGAAGCCCTCTGGTACTTTTGGAGTGCGTATCTAGACCACTAGCCGACCCCTATCGAATGCGGCACGGGACTCCACTCGAACTTACCCGATAATAGCTCACTGGAAGTGTCACCGCTCGCGCCCACCAAGGGTAGCCTAACATATTCCACCCCTCCTTTGGAACGAAAAGGAAGCGCGAGGGTCGCACAAAAAGCCAGGGAACTCCTGATCGCCCTCTCACTCCGTGCAGAGGCTCGGGGGCTCTTCCTACGACCTTGCCGAGACCCAGCGACCCAGGTTCGCACTCGAGGTCTTGGCAAACAAACCCTCCTTCCGAACGAAAAGGAAGCGCAAGGGTCGCACAAAAAGCCAGGTGAACTCCTGATCGCCCTCTCGCTCCATGCAGAGGCTCGGGGGCTTTTCCTACGACCTTGCCAAGACCCAGTGACCCAGGCTCGCACTCATGGGCTCGACAAACAACCCCTCCTTCCGAACAAAAAGGAAGCGCGAGGGACGCACAAAAAGCCAGGGAAACTCCTGATCGCCCTCTCGCTCCATGCAGGGGCTCGGGGGCTTTTCCTGCGACCTTGCCGAGACCAAGCGACCCAGGTTCGCACTCGAGGGCTCGGCAAAACAAACCCTCCTTCCGAACGAAAAGGAAGCGCGAGGGTCACACAAAAAGCCAGAGGAACTCCTGATCGCCCTCTCGCTCCGTGCAGGGGCTCAGGGGCTTTTTCTACGACCTTGCCGAGACCCAGCGACCCAGGTTCTGCAACCAAGTCGAAGACGAATGGCCCGAACTTGCACTCATGGGCTCGGCAAACGTGATAAAACCCCTCACTCAACGGAGAAAAAGCCCCTGGAGGGGTAAACCTACTCCTCCAGGGCCTCGGGGGCTACACCCGGTGGGTGCGCTCGTGCGCACCCACCAGAACCACGAGTACAAAACACAATCCCGATGGGAGCTGATGCAAGCCAAGTCTCGACAAAGCCTCAGGGAGAGTGCTCGCACTCTCCCCGAGGCTCGTGGGCTACTGTCGGATACTATAAAAAGGGGTACACTAAGCAAGAACCGAAAAGATTGATTAGACCTTGCAAATATCAAAGCCAAAGGACAAATGCGAGGCCTCGTCCGATTCTCCAATTCGCCCGAGACCCTCTCACCGAGGCCCTCTCGCCGAGGCCCTGCCCCGCGAGGCCTCGGACGGGTTACTGACCTCAGACGAAGTACCGATTCACCGACTCAGTCAAGGCCGGCTCGGCAACGACTTCGTCATCTTCGTCTTGACCGACTTCTCTGACAAAACGTCATGTCCAATTAACACGTCCAACCATTCCTGCAATGTTCAGCCGCACGTCGGCACAGTATAGCGGAATAGCCGACGGGACGGGAGTCACATCAACGCCAGGCAGTCGGGGACATGACTAGGCAGAGGTTACCGCCCGCCGTGCTCGTCACTATGCCCATGACAGACGCTCGTACTGCACTATGCTACCTAACTCCTGCTCCAAGAACAGCGCGGCATGAAGAGTTAGTTCCGGGTCCCCGTAGCCTCAAAATCGGTGTAACAGGACCAATTGCTCGAACTCCGCCTCGCCCGCGACCCCCCGGCGGGGCCTCGGACGTACTGTTCCAACTCCGCCTCACCGGAGATCCCCAGGCAGGGTCTTGGATGTACTGGTCCAGCTCCGCCTCGATCGAGGCCGAGCACGTCCTACATCCTCGTCGCCTCAGCCTCAACCGTGCCTCTGGCAGGCTGTCCCATCCATTTAAAGCGCTTGAACGCACCCGGTACGTCAGCCACGACCGGCGGTGTATAGCAACAGGGGTGATGGGACAACAGTCAGATCCCCCTTTTTACATCCCTTACTGATGGTGCAGGGGTTACCATGCCCTGCGGACTCACGCCCTGCACTTTTCCACCTAAACCGAGTACGACCCTGGCCGCCGGGGCCCCCGCATCACACACAGGTCACCTCCAAGGCCTCGGCAAAACCAGGCCTCGGCACGGTCAGCTACAACCCGCCAGGCCTCGGCACTCCACCGAGTCAGGGATCCATAAGGACACCTATGACTTCAACAGCCTCCCCGACACTGCTCTACTACAAGAATAGAGTACTAGATCTTCCTTCCTCACTAAGGCTCCATGTGTAGCTCCCTCATGTACTCCTGGCTCCCTCCTTGCAGCTATAAAAGGAAGTAGCCAGGGCCATTTCTGGGGGGGAGACCATGCCCGCACCCACGCGCAAAGACACTCACTCAACCCACACGTGTTTGTAACACTCTGTAACACACACTGCCGCGCTGCCTAAGAGCAACATCTCAAGCAGCCCACACCGCTCCATGCTAAGACCCGGGACTCGCTCCCCCTCTCGCCTAGCTTGTAACCCCCTACTATAAGCACTTCGGTGCAAGGAATACAAGATCGATCTCTCAGACTGGACGTAGGGCACCGATTGCCTGAACCAGTGTAAACCTTGTGTCTCTTTGCATCACCATCCGGGATAGGGGCACACATCACAAATTAACTAGTTGGTTGAGGACCCCCTAGTCCGAAACACCGACATATATATAGTGAACAAAATGAGATAAGACAATGGTGAAACATGAGCGTATGAAGTTGGTAACCTTTAGAACCGAAGAATCGATGGAGGAATCGAAGAAATCGACGGAGGAATCAAAGAATGGATGGAGAAAGAGCAAGAACACTGCTTAAATTTGAACTGAAGCTCTCGGGCGGGCTCGGGGAGGAAGAAGACGGCCAGCAGGATTTATAGGGGGGACCTTTAGTCCCGGTTGGTGGATCCAACTGGGACTAAAGGTCACTTTCCATTCCCGGGCCACACCACTAGCCGGGACAAGAGCTTTACTCCCGGTTGGAGCCACCAACCGGGAGTAAAGGTCGACCTTTAGCCCCGGTTGGTGGCTCCAACCGGGACTAAAGGTCCCCTGCCACAACGGCCTAGCGCAGGAGCCGTTGGGCAGGGACCTTTAGTCCCGGTTGGAGCCACCAACCGGGACAAAATGTCTCTCTAGTCCCGGGCGCAATATTTCCTGGGACTAGAGCATGGTTTGGCCCTTGGATCAAAGGTCTGTTCTCTACTAGTGGTCGGTGCAGTGGCGAGGCGACGCGGTGCAGGCAGACCGGCACGGCGATGGGAACTCCGACTCGGCTCCGACGGGCTCTTCTCTACAAAAATGGAACAAAATACTGTCATTTAAAAAAATCGGCAGAACCTCCCCTGCACGGTGAGGTTTCCAAAACCTGCGAAAAACAACGGCACGATGGCTGACAAGCACATATGTCTCAAGAGAAGCCATGTAGTTTGGATATCAATCCATGCAGAAGAATATATCCAAGTAGTACCACTACTTCTACTACTACTTCCACTATTGCTACTACTACTACCACTAGTTCTACTACTACTACTACAACTATTGCTACTACTACTACTACCACTAGTTCTACTACTACTACTACTACCACTACTTCTACTACTACTACCACTACTTCTACTACTACTACCACTAGCACTACTACTACAACTAATACTACTACAACTATCACTACCACGACAACAACAAGAGAGAAGGCATACCTGACGGGCGCTGGGGGTAGGGGCGGGCGGCGTCGGGGTCGCGGTCGGGGTCATCGGAGTCAGGAATGTGGTCGGGCACGGGCGGCGTCGGGGCGCGCGGTCCACGGGGCGCGGCCGGGGGCAGGGCACGGCCGGGGGCAGAGCCGGCGTTAGCGGGCCGGGGACAGGGCGCGGCCAGCCGCAGGGCCGGCGTTGGCGCGGCCGCGGGTAGGGCATGGCGGTAGGGCCCGGCGCGGCTACGGGCTGTCGAGGTCGGGGGTAGGCGTGGGGAGGGGCTACCGGGGGCGGGGGCGGGGGCCGCACGGGGAGGGGCGTTCGAGGGCGGGGGGCGGCGTGTGGAGGGGCTGCCAGGGGTGGGGGTAGGCATGGGGAGGGGCGGCCGGGGGCGGGGGTGGCACAGGGAGGGGCTGCGGCGAGCGGCAACGGCGGCGGCGCGTGGAGTCGGCGGTGGCGCAGTCGCTAGCGGGCGCGGGGGCGGCGCCTTTTTTTCTAAGTGGCTGGCTGCCGGTTTGTTTAATGGATGGGCTCTTTGCCGAGTGCCCCCGATCTGGCACTCGGCAAAGGAGGCCAGTTTGCCGAGTGCCAGATCGGGGCACTCGGCGAAGATTTTTTCCTTTTTTTAATCTAAACCCTAAACCGCACTCCATCGTATTAAAAAAACAAAATTACCACTTTGCCGAGTGCCGGGCGGAGAGGCACTCGGCAAACATTTTTTTAAAAAAATTGGCACGCTCTTTGCCGAGTGTCCCCACGAACACTCGGCAAAGGGAACACTTTGCCGAGTGCCTACCATCTGGCACTCGGCAAAGAGCATATTTGCCGAGTGTCAAAAGATGACACTCGGCAAACCAATTTTTTTTGTATTTTGACCTCCAAACTTTTTCTGTAGTCCTCCTACAATACTTGGTACTCCATGTCGAAATTTGGTACATTTTCCTAATTGTTTACTATATTTATTTAATTTATTTCATTTAATTGAATTTTTTCAGAAAATGCAAATTTGAACTGCACGTGCATCGAATAATGGAATTTAATGATTCAAAAAATGATATTCATGGTATTGAGTGTAGTGTGAGGCCGTATCCAGGAACGGACCCGAAATTTTGAACATCTTGTTCACAAAACATGACCACGAACTTGCAGACGAATTGTTTTTAAATTCTATAAAATGCAAACGTAATCCAGAAATCATGAAACTTGTCGAGATGTCATGATATCGTATGTGGAGGATGTGATAAAAATTTGAGAAGGTTTGGTGCAAGTTATCATGTACGATGCTTACAAACCAGGACATCTCCACATGTGATATCCGAAAATCATGAAGCTTGTCGAGATGTCATGATATCGTATGTGGAGGATGTGATAAAAATTTGTGAAGGTTTGGTGCAAGTTATCACGTACAATGCTTATAAACTAGGACATCTCCACATATGATATCTGATATCACATGTGGAGATGTCCTGGTTTGTAAGCATTGAACATGATAACTTGCACCAAACCTTCTCAAATTTTTATCACATCCTCCATATACGATATCATGACATCTCGACAAGTTTCATAATTTTCGGACTTCGTTTGCATTTTATAGAATTTAAAAACAATTTGTCCGCAAGTTCGTGGTCATGTTTCATGAACAAGATGTTCGAAATTTTGGGTCCGTTCCTGGATACGGCCTCACACTACACTCAATACCATGAATATCATTTTTTGAATCATTAAATTCTATTATTCGATGCACGTGCAGTTCAAATTTACATTTTCCGAAAAAATCAATCAAAATGAATAAATTAATCCGGCCTCAACAGCGGCAGGCGCCATTTTGCCTCCTCGAAAAAACCGCCTCAAAAGGTGCGCCTACCGTTGTCAGCCGATGAGAGGGGAATATCCCCCCACCCGATTCCTTTCAGACAAAGGAACTGGGCGCCGAGCCCATTACGGTCCAGGGGTTCGAAGGCTGGGCCCCCGAGGGTCTCGACAGCCGCCCTAGGACAACAGAGTCTGGGACAACTATGGGCGAGCCCGTACATGGCCGAGGCCCGAGCAAGCGATCGCTCGGGATGCCCTAAGTCGTGTCCAAGACTGGCAGGGAGGTCTCCGAATGGGATCCCACCGTAGGGAGGCGCCGAGCCCCCGGGGTCAATCGAACGGCCCTAGGACCCACTAGAGAAGCCCTCTGGTACTTTTGGAGTGCGTCTCTAGACCACTAGCCGACCCCTATCGAATGCGGCACGGGCCTCCACTCGGACTTACCCGATAACAGCTCACCGGAAGTGTCACCGCTCGCGCCCACCAAGGGTAGCCTGACATATTCCACCCCTCCTTTGGAACGAAAAGGAAGCGCGAGGGTCGCACAAAAAGCCAGGGAACTCCTCTCGCCCTCTCGCTCCGTGCAGAGGCTCGGGGGCTCTTCCTACGACCTTGCCGAGACCCAGCGACCCAGGTTCGCACTCGAGGTCTCGGCAAACAAACCCTCCTTCCGAACGAAAAGGAAGCGCGAGGGTCGCACAAAAAGCCAGGTGAACTCCTGATCGCCCTCTCGCTCCGTGCAGAGGCTCGGGGGCTTTTCCTGCGACCTTGCCGAGACCCAGTGACCCAGGCTCGCACTCATGGGCTCGACAAACAACCCCTCCTTCAGAACAAAAAGGAAGCGCGAGGGACGCACAAAAAGCCAGGGAAACTCCTGATCGCCCTCTCGCTCCATGCAGAGGCTCGGGGGCTTTTCCTGCGACCTTGCCGAGACCAAGCGACCCAGGTTCGCACTCGAGGGCTCGACAAACAAACCCTCCTTCCGAACGAAAAGGAAGCGCGAGGGTCGCACAAAAAGCCAGAGGAACTCCTGATCGCCCTCTCGCTCCGTGCAGAGGCTCAGGGGCTTTTTCTGCGACCTTGCCGAGACCCAGCGACCCAGGTTCTACAACCAAGTCGAAGACGAACGGCCCGAACTCGCACTCATGGGCTCGGCAAACGCGATAAAACCCCTCACTCAACGGAGAAAAAGCCCCTGGAGGGGTAAACCTACTCCTCCAGGGCCTCGGGGGCTACACCCGGTGGGTACGCTCGTGCGCACCCACCAGAACCACGAGTACAAAACACAATCCCGACGGGAGCTGATGCAAGCCAAGTCTCGACAAAGCCTCAGGGAGAGTGCTCGCACTCTCCTCGAGGCTCGGGGGCTACTGTCGGATACTATAAAAAGGGGTACCCTAAGCAATAACCGAAAAGATTGCTTAGACCTTGCAAATATCAAAGCCAAAGGACAAATGCGAGGCCTCATCCGATTCTCCAATTCGCCCGAGACCCTCTCGCCGAGGCCCTGCCCCGTGAGGCCTCGGACGGGTTACCGACCTCAGACGAAGTACCGATTCACCGACTCAGTCAAGGCCAACTCGGCAATGACTTCATCGTCTCCGTCTTGACCGACTTCTCTGACAAAACGTCATGTCCAATTAACACATCCAACCATTCCCGCAACGTCAGCCGCATGTCGGCACAGTACAGCGGAATGGCCGACGGGACGGGAGTCACATCGACGCCAGGCAGTTGGGGACATGACTGGGCAGAGGTTACCGCCCGCCGTGCTCGTCACTGTGCCCATGACAGACGCCCATACTGCACTGTGCTACCTAACTCCTGCTCCGAGAACAGCGCAACGTGGAGAGTTAGTTCTGGGTCCCTGTAGCCTCGAAATTGGTGTAACAGGACCAATTGCTCGAACTCCGCCTCGCCCGAGACCCCCCGGCGGGGCCTCGGACGTACTGTTCTAACTCCGCCTCGCCCGAGATCCCCAGGCGGGGTCTTGGATGTACTGGTCCAGCTTCGCCTCGACCGAGGCCAGGCACGTCCCGCATCCTCATTGCCTCCGCCTCAATCGTGCCTCTAGCAGGCTGTCCCATCCATTTAAAGCGCCTGAACGCACCCGGTACGTCAGCCACGACCGGCGGTGTACAGCAACAGGGGTGATGGGACAATGGTCAGATCCCCCTTTTTACCATCCCTTACTGATGGTGCAGGGGTTACCATGCCCTGCGGACTCACGCCCTGCACTTTTCCACCTAAACCGGGTACGACCCTGGCCGCCGGGGCCCCCGCATCACACACAGGTCACCTCCAAGGCCTCGGCAAAACCAGGCCTCGGCACGATCAGCTACAACCCGCCAGGCCTCAGCACTCCACCGAGTTAGGGATCCACAAGGACACCTATGACTTCAACAGCCTCCCCGACACTGCTCTACTACAAGAATAGAGTACTAGATCTTCCTTCCTCACTAAGGCTCCATGTGTAGCTCCCTCATGTACTCCTGGCTCCCTCCTTGCAGCTATAAAAGGAAGTAGCCAGGGCCATTTCTGGGGGGGGGAGACCATGCCCGCACCCACGCGCAAAGACACTCACTCAACCCACACGCGTTTGTAACACTCTGTAACACACACTGCCGCGCTGCCTGAGAGCAACGTCTCAAGCAGCCCACACCGCTCCACGCTGAGACCCGGGACTCGCTCCCCCTCTCGCTTAGCTTGTAACCCCCTACTACAAGCACTTCGGTGCAAGGAATACAAGATCGATCTCTCAGACTAGACGTAGGGCACCGATTGCCTGAACCAGTGTAAACCTTGTGTCTCTTTGCATCACCATCCGGGATAGGGGCACGCAGCACAAATTAACTAGTTGGTTGAGGACCCCCCCCCCCAGTCCCAAACACCGACATATATATAGTGAACAAAATGAGATAAGACAATGGTGAAACATGAGCGTATGAAGTTGGTAACCTTTAGAACCAAAGAATCGACGGAGGAATCGAAGAAATCGACGGAGGAATCAAAAAATGGATGGAGAAAGAGCAAGAACACTGCTTAAATTTGAACTGAAGCTCTCGGGCGGGCTCGGGGAGGAAGAAGACGGCCAGCAGGATTTATTGGGGGGACCTTTAGTCCCGGTTGGTGGATCCAACCGGATCCAATCGGGACTAAAGGTCACTTTCCAGTCTCGGGCCACGCCACTAGCCGGGACAAGAGCTTTACTCCCGGTTGGAGCCACCAACCGGGAGTAAAGGTTGACCTTTAGCCCCGGTTGGTGGCTCCAACCGGGACTAAAGGTCCCCTGCCACAACGGCCTGGCGCAGGAGCCGTTGGGCAGGGACCTTTAGTCCCGGTTGGAGCCACCAACCAGGACTAAAGGTCTCTCTAGTCCCGGGCGCAATATTTCCCAGGACTAGAGCATGGTTTGGCCCTTGGATCAAAGGTCTGTTCTCTACTAGTAGTCAGTGCAGTGGCGAGGCGACGCGGTGCAGGCAGACCAGCACGGCGACGGGAACTCCGACTCAGCTCCGACGGGCTCTTCTCTACAAAAATGGAACAAAATACTGTCATTTAAAAAAAATCGGCAGAACCTCCCCTGCACGGTGAGGTTTCCAAAACCTGCGAAAAACAATGGCACGATGGCTGACAAGCACATATGTCTCAAGAGAAGCCATGTAGTTTGGATATCAATCCATGCAGAAGAATATATCCAAGTAGTACCACTACTTCTACTACTACTTCCACTATTGCTACTACTACTACCACTAGTTCTACTACTACTACTACAACTATTGCTACTACTACTACTACCACTAGTTCTACTACTACTACTACTACCACTACTTCTACTACTACTACCACTACTTCTACTACTACTACCACTACTTCTAATACTACTACTACCACTAGCACTACTACTACAACTAATACTACTACAACTATCACTACCATGACAACAACAAGAGAGAAGGCATACCTGACGGGCGTCGGGGGTAGGGGTGGGCGGCGTCGGGGTCACGGTGGGGGTCGTCGGAGTCAGGAACGTGGTTGGGCATGGGCGGCGTCGGGGCGCGCGGTCCACGGGGCGCGGCCGGGGGCAGGGCACGGCCGGGGCAGAGCCGGCGTTGGCAGGCTGGGGACAGGGCGCGGCCGGCCGTAGGGCCGGCATTGGCGCGGTCGCGGGCAGGGCGCGGTGGTAGGGCCGGCGTGGCTACGGGCTGTCGGGGGCGGGGGCAGGCGCGGGGAGGGGCTACCGGGGGCTGGGGCGGGGGCGGTGCGGGGAGGGGCGGCCAGGGGCGGGGGCGGCGCGGGGAGGGGCTGCCGGGGGTGGGGGGTAGGCGTGGGGAGGGGCGGCCAGGGGCGGGGGCGGCGCAGGGAGGGGCTACGGCGGGCGGCTGCGGCGGCGGCGCGTGGAGGGGCTACGGCGGCGGTGCGCGGAGTCGGCGGCGGCGTAGTCGCTAGCGGGCGCGGGGGCGATGCCTTTTTTTCTAAGTGGCTGGCTGTCGGTTTGTTTAATGGACGGGCTCTTTGCCGAGTGCCCCGATCTGGCACTCGGCAAAGGAGGCCGGTTTGCCGAGTGCCAGATCGGGGCACTCGGCAAAGATTTTTTCCTTTTTTGTAATCTAAACCCTAAATCGCACTCCATCGTATTAAAAAAACAAAATTACCACTTTGCCGAGTGCCGGGCGAAGAGGCACTCGGCAAACATTTTTTTAAAAAAATTGGCACGCTCTTTGCCGAGTGTCCCCACGAACACTCGGCAAAGGGAACACTTTGCCGAGTGCCTACCATCTAGCACTCGGCAAAGAGCATATCGGCAAACCAATTTTTTTTTGTATTTTGACCTCCAAACTTTTTATGTAGTCCTCCTACAGTACTTGGTACTCCATGTCGAAATTTGGTATATTTTCCGAATTGTTTACTATATTTATTTAATTTATTTCATTTAATTGAATTTTTTCGAAAAATGCAAATTTGAACTGCACGTGCATCGAATAATGGAATTTAATGATTCAAAAGATGATATTCATGGTATTGAGTGTAGTGTGAGGCTGTATCTAGGAACGGACCTGAAATTTTGAACATCTTGTTCACGAAACATGACCATGAACTTGCGGACGAATTGTTTTTAAATTCTATAAAATGCAAACGAAATCCGGAAATCATGAAACTTGTCGAGATGTCATGATATCGTATGTGGAGGATGTGATAAAAATTTGAGAAGGTTTGGTGCAAGTTATCATGCACGATGCTTACAAACAGGACATCTCCACATGTGATATCCGAAAATCATGAAGCTTGTCGAGATGTCATGATATCGTATGTGGAGGATGTGATAAAAATTTGAGAAGGTTTGGTGCAAGTTATCACGTACAATGCTTATAAACCAGGACATCTCCACATGTGATATCTGATATCACATGTGGAGATGTCCTGGTTTGTAAGCATTGAACGTGATAACTTGCACCAAACCTTCTCAAATTTTTATCACATCATCCACATATGATATCATGACATCTCGACAAGTTTCATAATTTTCGGACTTCGTTTGCATTTTATAGAATTTAAAAACAATTCGTCCGCAAGTTCGTGGTCATGTTTCGTGAACAAGATGTTCAAAATTTTGGGTCCGTTCCTGGATACGGCCTCACACTACACTCAATACCATGAATATCATTTTTTGAATCATTAAATTCCATTATTCGATGCACGTGCAGTTCAAATTTACATTTTCTGAAAAAATCAATTAAATGAAATAAATTAAATAAATATAGTAAATAGTTCGGGAAATGTACCAAATTTCGACATGGAGTACCAAGTACTGTAAGAGGACTACAGAAAAAGTTTGAAGGTCAAAATACAAAAAAAAATTGGTTTACCGAGTGTCACCTTTTGACACTCGGTTGCCCAGTGCCAGATGGTAGGCACTCGGCAAAGTGTTCCCTTTGCGTGTGTTCTTGGGGACACTCGGCAAAGAGCGTGCCAATATTTTTTTAAAAATGTTTGCCGAGTGCCTCTCCGCCCGGCACTCGGCAAAGTGGTAATTTTGTTTTTTTTAAATACGATGGAGTGCGGTTTAGGGTTTAGATTTAAAAAAAGGAAAAAATCTTTGCAGAGTGCCCTGATCTGGCACTCAGCAAACCGGCAGCCCTAGTCCTTTGCCGAGTGTCAGGGTCTGGCACTCGGCAAAGAAGTGGTTTGCCGAGTTCCTGCCCGCTGGCACTCGGCAAACCTAGACGGCAGGCGGCGGCCGTTACCTGACGTCGTTTTTTGTCGAGCGCCAAAGTTTGCCGAGTGCCTGACACTTGGCAAAAAGGGCATTTGCCGAGTGTCTGGCTTTGTCGAGTGACTGACACTCGGCAAAGCCTTCTTTGCCGAGTGTATATCTATGCCTAGTGCGGCACTCGGCAAAATAGCTCTTTGCCGAGTGCCCGATTTTTTGCCCTCGGCAAAGAAAGTTGCACTCGACAAAGACCCTGTTTCCCGTAGTGATTGGCTTTCCATGTCCAATCGTTGAAGCAATAGCAGAGGTATCGGAGTCGTCGAGTCGATGCAAAACAACACAATGGCGATGAGATGAAGAGCAGGAGGATGCTCACCACGCCGCCGCGTCGGCACGGCGAGCAATAGTTTCACCCAGACGCCGACGCCGGGGGCGAGCACTGATGGAGGCTACTACTCGACCTCGATCGAGTCAGCGACATCCACGTACGTACGCCTACACCGGTGTCAGGCGGTGAGGCTGCTTCCGCTTCAACCGGCAGCAGAGCATCGGACGACGCACAAGCAGGATATGGCTTGGATCCCACCGGCGAGACGAGACGGAGTACATGCATGCTGAACCAAAAGGCCATCAATGACGTCTGTCCAAACCTAGCAGGCTCTCATATTGATAAATTATTTAATCATGTACTCGCTCCCGATTGCCACGCACGCTAACGCCAGACTTACGCGGCGGGACTACGGGCCGCCGCGCATGGCCGCATACAGGCAAGTGGCATACGCGGACGCGGGCACGGGCTGCCCGCAGCTGCGCCGTTTGCAGCGGCAGGCGAGAGCCAGGAGGTGGCGCGCGTGGAGCTGCCGCAGCCGGTCCTCGCCGTGGAGCTGCCATAGCCCGCGTGGAGGTGACTGCGAGGAGGAGAGCTCCGGCCTGCGGCGCTCTGGTCACCATGAATGGTGAGCGCGAGCTCTGGCCCTGGCACCGTGGGTGGCGCGGGCGAGCTCAGCGTGTGGGAGGGCAACAGCGAGAGCAGGCGGTGCGGAGCCGCGACGCGAGGAACACAGCCAGCACCAAGACGGGCGCAGACGTGCAAAGGGATTGAGAGAGAGGGGGTATTTTGGACATCTTCGCTGGCCAGACCCACATATCAGGGCTAACAAATGGTGAAAAACCCAACGGAAGATGGACGGAATGACGTAAATGGCAAAAATATTTCGGGCGAAGTCACCTATGACCGCTCGAACTTTTTAGTGGCTTGTAGGAAATTGCAATATTTTATAACGGCACACAGGTAAAAGGCTCTTATTTTTGGAACTCTACTGGCAGACGCACGCGCACGAGGAGTACACCCTGTTAGTACTTTTTCTCTCTTCTTCCTCACATGTTATCTTCTATTCTTCTTCTTCCTCACACTCCCCTGCAGCTGGCTCATCCTGCCCGGCCTTGGTGCCGTGGACATCACCTCCACCGCCGCCCTCGACCACGACCACCCCTAACATGAGCTTCTACTCTAGATCCGGCGCGAGCACCCCGCCTCCATCTCTTGCTAGGCTCTAGCAGCGCACCACCGCCTCTGCCATCCACCACAGTCCACTACCAGAATTCATAGGTTTGCCGTGTGCCCACGGCACACGGCGAAGGCAAAAAAAAACACTCGGCAAAGCGTTTGCCAACTGTTACACTCGACAAACGGCACTCGGCAAAAAAGAACTCGGCAAAGCTGTCTCTGCCGAGTGTTTTTTGTCGAGCACTCGGCAAAGACGTTGCCGAGTGCTAAACCAAACCCGGCAAATTTTTTTTTGAAAAATATAAAAAAAAACCCACTGCCACCACCACATCGCCGCCGCCACCACGCCCGCCACCACCACCACGTCCGCCGCCGCCACCACGCCATAGGCAGCCACGCTGCGTTCGTCCTCTGGCACTCGCCCATGTACACCCAGCAGCCGCGTCCGGCGCTCGGTCGGCATCTGTCTTCTTGTGTACATGCCGCAGATCGACCTGGCCCACGACGTTCATGCATAGCTTCTCAATCTATCCTGCATATTAGATGTAATATATACGAGGGATGCTAGAGAGATTAGATATTACATGGATATTGTCTTACACAGCCGCCATCAAAAATCATGGCTGGCACGAGCGAGCACCGCTGCTCCGCCACGTGCACAGGCCGTCGCCCCTGTCCAAAATTCATCGGCCTCGCTGCACCCTTCCTCGATTCCGTGCATCCATGGCTTCTACACCTCTCTAGCTACGCCCCCAAGCTAGCTATCCACAAGAACGTCCAAGGAAATCGCCAAATTTGGTGGGGTTCACTCCGTCATCTGCCATTGCAGCAGTCTGAAGCTCGTGCACGGGAGAGGGAGGGGAGGGTGGGAGGGAGGGGGCGGCGGCCGGGTGACTTTTATAAGGTGCCTAGTTTGCCGAGTGTCGAATCTAGGACACTCGTCAAAGCTATGTTTGCCGAGTGTCTGCACTCGGCAAACTTTTTCCCCATTTCCTTCTTTTCCATACTTTTAGAAGAGAAAAAAAGTGAAATTATTTGCCGAGTGCTAAATAATTACACTCGGCAAACATATTTCTTTGCCGAATGCCAAATAATTACACTCGGCAAACATATTTCTTTGCCGAGTCCCTAGTTTTGCCGAGTGTTTTTTTTTGGGTTGCCGAGTGGTAGGCTTTGCCGAGTGTTTTTTTGGCTCTTTTGTCGAGTGCAATTATTTTGCCGAGTGTTTTTGTGGCAGCACTCGGCATAGAGCTTCTTTGTCATGTGCCCGATAGAATGCACTCGGCAAAGATTCTTTCACTCAGCAAACTAAGGGTTTCCGGTAGTGGTCATGCTAATCCCAAGCTTCTCCTCCTCTTCTTCTTCTTCTTCTTCTTCTTCTTCTTCTTCTTCTTCTTCTTCTTCTTCTTCTTCTTCTTCTTCTTCATCAGTGGACACCCTCGCCGCCAAGCACTACCCAGCCACCCTGTCCCACTGCCCGGTGGACAGCGCCCTCGTCCTCTACCACAGTCTCGACCACGACCACTACCTCTCTAGCAACCTCTCCCCGACAGCCCATTCTAAGCACGGAGAGCGTAGAAACCCCCGAAATCCAGAACCCTGACGCTACCACCTGCTTCATCTCCGACAGCGGTGGCAAGAGTTCATTTAATTTTTTTTGTCGTTTAGTGTGTGCGAGCTGAAACATTTGGGTTGTTTTTGTTTTTTTTTCTGCCTGTACCAACTAGTAGCACCACTTTGGGCTCCCAAAGTCTCCATTCCTTGGCAACTGAAATCGATCACTAGGCCCACCACTACTAGCTTGGGGCTCGCTGGCTCGCGAGCATGAAGCCCACTTTTCCGTTCCATTCATGATTCATCTCGTGAACTAGCACTAGTTTTATAAATTGCAGCTAACATCATCTCCAAAATCTAGTAGTATAGTTCTCACTAAACAGAAAATGCAAATCATGATAAAGCGCATGTATATGTCACCATACACAAAAGGAAATAAACTTTGGCCACCTCTAAACAAGTATTTGAATGGGCCATATAAATAATGCCACTGGGTGGATTCTTGTCACGTAACACTGTAACAGCATCTTCATATCTTCAGAAACAGCAGAAAGCAAGTACCACTACGCGAATCAGGAGGTTTGCCGAGTGCCAGGGGCACTCGACAAAGCCTAAAAAACCCTCGGCAAAGGGTTTGCCGAGTGTCGACACTCGGCAAACGACACTCGGCGAATTTTAGTCGGCAAACAGACTTTGCCGAGTGTTTTTTGTCGGGCACTCGGCAAAGACTTCGCCGAGTGCCGAAAAAACACTCGGCAAAGATTTACACTCGGCAAAATAAAAATGCGAAAAAACCCAAAAATAATAGCAAAAAAACCCGAATTTTTTTTTTCGGGGGAGGCCACCACCGACCAGCGTGCGCCCGCCTCCATCGAAGTCGCTGCATTTTTTGAACAAAATCCGCGGCTAACGCGGCCGGCGAGATTCGAACTCACGATCTCTCCCTAGCGTCTCAGCTGCTCTACCACTGCACTGCACTGTCACTTGTGTCTAGATTCGTTATTTATCCTCATATATTATACTAAACCGAGAGTAAATTGCTTGTTTGAGGCCCTAAACGAATTCAAATCAAAAAGTGGTCAACTATAAAGTTTCATAACTTTTCGAGATATACAATTTTCATTTAGGAAGTTTTTCCATCCGAGGTCGTTTGAAAAATTCGAATTTCAAATTTAAGAGATTCAAACGTAGTTTTGCATGATAAGATGATTTCAAATCAAAAAGTTGTCAACTACATAGTTTCATAACTTTTGGAGACCTACAATTTTCATTTAGGAAGTTTTTCCATCCGAGGTCTTTTGAAAAATTTCAAATTTTAAAATTTTCAAATTCAAACGTCATTTTTGCATGACAAAATGATTTCAAATCAAAATGTTGCCAACTACAAAATTTCATAACTTCTCAAGATCTACAAAGTTTATTTTGGTCATTTGTTCATCCGACATAGTGGTAGTAACATTATTCATAAATCTTATATATCTCTCTTCTACTTTCATGAAACTAATATGAGAGATATGAGAGATGTAGATTTTATGAACAACGTTATTGTCGCTTTGTCAAATGAAGAAATGACCAAAATAAACTTTGTAGATCTTGAGAAGTTATACAACTTTGTAGTTGAAAAGTTTTTCATTTGAATTCATTTAGGGCCTCAAAAATTGATTCAAAAAACTGATTTGCCGAGGGCAAAAAAAAAATACACACGGCAAAATGCCTCTTTGCCGAGTGCCAAAACAAAGGCACTCGGCAAACTAGATCTTTGCCGAGTGCCAGAAAAAAGGCACTCGATAAACTGAGAGTAAATTGCTTGTTTGAGGCCCTAAACGAATTCAAATCAAAAAGTGGTCAACTATAAAGTTTCATAACTTTTCGAGATCTACAATTTTCATTTAGGAAGTTTTTCCATCCGAGGTCGTTTGAAAAATTCGAATTTCAAATTTAAGAGATTCAAACGTAGTTTTGCATGATAAGATGATTTCAAATCAAAAAGTTGTCAACTACATAGTTTCATAACTTTTGGAGATCTACAATTTTCATTTAGGAAGTTTTTCCATCCGAGGTCTTTTGAAAAATTCAAATTTTAAAATTTTCAAATTCAAACGTCGTTTTTGCATGACAAAATGATTTCAAATCAAAATGTTGCCAACTACAAAATTTCATAACTTCTCAAGATCTACAAAGTTTATTTTGGTCATTTGTTCATCCGACATAGTGGTAGTAACATTGTTCATAAATCTTATATATCTCTCTTCTACTTTCATGAAACTAATATGAGAGATATGAGAGATGTAGATTTTATGAACAACGTTATTGTCGCTTTGTCAAATGAAGAAATGACCAAAATAAACTTTGTAGATCTTGAGAAGTTATACAACTTTATAGTTGAAAAGTTTTTCATTTGAATTCATTTAGGGCCTCAAAAATTGATTCAAAAAACTGATTTGCCCAGGGCCAAAAAAAATACACACGGCAAAATGCCTCTTTGCCGAGTGCCAAAACAAAGGCACTCGACAAACTAGATCTTTGCCGAGTGCCAGAAAAAAGGCACTCGGCAAACTGAGAGTAAATTGCTTGTTTGAGGCCCTAAATGAATTCAAATCAAAAAGTGGTCAACTACAAAGTTTCATAACTTTTTGAGATCTACAATTTTCATTCAGGAAGTTTTTCCATCTGAGGTCGTTTGAAAAATTCGAATTTCAAATTTGAGAGATTCAAACGTAGTTTTGCATGATAAGATGATTTCAAATCAAAAAATTGTCAACTACATAGTTTCATAACTTTTGGAGATCTACAATTTTCATTTAGGAAGTTTTTCCATCCGAGGTCTTTTGAAAAATTCAAATTTTAAAATTTTCAAATTCAAACGTCGTTTTTGCATGACAAGATGATTTCAAATCAAAATGTTGCCAACTACAAAATTTCATAACTTCTCAAGATCTACAATGTTTATTTTGTTCATTTGTTCATCCGACATAGTGGTACTAACATTGTTCACAAATCTTATATATCCCTCTTCTACTTTAATGAAACTAATATGAGAGATGTAGATTTTATGAACAACGTTATTGTCGCTTTGTCAAATGAAGAAATGACCAAAATTAACTTTGTAGATCTTGAGAAGTTATACAACTTTGTAGTTGAAAAGTTTTTCAGTTGAATTCATTTAGGGCCTCAAAAATTGATTCGAAAAACTGATTTGCCGAGGGCCAAAAATATACACACGGCAAAATGTCTTTTTGCCGAGTGCCAAAACAAAGGCACTCGGCAAACTCCGTCTTTGCCGAGTGCCAGAAAAAAGCACTCGGCAAAGACGAATTTTGCCGTGTGCCGAAAAAAAACACTCGGCAAAATACATCTTTGCCGAGTGCCAGAAAAAAGACACTCGACAAAGACGAATTTTGTCGAGTGTTTTTTTTTGCCGAGTGTATTTTATCGGGCACTCGGCAAAGACCGTCTTTGCCGAGTGCCAAATAAAATACACTCGGCAAACCCTCCGGCACTCGGCAAAGTGCCGGTTTCGGTAGTGTACTAGAAACAGGCTGAAGGGGGTATATTCATAACCAGCCGGTGGCACAGACGCGTCACACGGACACCACCAAACAATTGAATTGAAACACTGAAACACACAAATGATGAAATAAATAACACGCGCACAACAGGGAATGGAGGCACGGGCACGGGTACGGATGTACACGTGCCATATTGGACTTGTACCCACCTGGCAGTTGCTCCCAGGCAGCCTGCTTATCTTCTTCAGCATCTGACGGGTGATCTGAACCTGTATCTGCAAAAGACACGGGTGTACGATGATATCATCATAAAGTGTTTCTCAATTGCCTTAAAGAAATTTGATAAATTCCTGTGTATCTATATATCAGAGAGTCGCGCAAAAATGGCAAACGTACATACCTGTCCGAGACTCACTCATTAGTAGTCGTCCACCGTCACCGTCAGAAACTCAGAATGGGTTCGTTTGTATTCTCAGCTAGCTGTTCCTGGATTTTCTTCTTGAGCTCACCTTCCTTGCGCCTTTCTTCCTGTCTTTCTTCCTCCAATATCTTGTTTTGAGTCTCAGGATCAGGAGCGGCATTTATCCTGTCATGAGCATAAGTTATGTACTTTAATATGCCATTATCTTTGATGTAGTAAGAGTAACTCTAGCAGAAGCCCTTAAATCAGGGCCCCTAGTTTTGATTTGAAGGCTCCCTCATTTTTGAAAGCCTGATTTTTTCTCATTTGCTCCGGCAGGAGCTCTTAAATCAGAGCCCCCAAATCCTTTTTGATACACATTGACATAGGAGACCCATTTGTCATTATTTGTTCTTCCCATCCTCAATCTCATCGACATCCAGTCAAGCGGACGAGTTCGAGGAGCGGAGCCATGGCCTCACTGGGCTCCCACATGGGCTCGCCGGGGAGAAGAGCCGCCCCGTTAGGGGAGCGCTGCGGGCTTGCTGGGGCTCGGCGGGGGAGGAGCCGCTCTCACATGGGCTTGCTAGGGATCCCGCAAGGGCTCACCGAGGAGAGGAGTCCAGGGAGGAGTTCAGTATAGCACGCAGGCTAGGGAAACTGGGCGTTGCGAGCGGGCGGTGAAGGTGGACAGCGTACACGGGCAGGCGGGCACACGAAAGCGACCAAAACAGTCATTTGAGGGCTCAGAGGAGAGCCTCAAGAAACATGGCCAGAAGGGAGAATTTGTGTGTCCACCCAAATTTGAGGGCCTTCCTAAGGGGCCCTACTAGAGCATAGTTTTTGGCCTGGACATTAATATTTAGCTTTGTGGGTTCAAGTAGAACCCTGCTCCAGTTGCTCTAAGTATGTTTATTTGATTTAGTTTGTTGCTCAAAGTTTGAACAAAGATTCAAATTTCTAAATGACTTAGGCAAATGAAGTAAGTCAGTGATGAACACGACATTGCCATATTGGCAGAGCCATGTTCCTCATGTTTTATTAAACAACGCGTTAGACGCTGTTAAGGGCCTCCTCCACGGCCAGGCAGAAGTCCTCGAACACCGCCGCGGCACGGGCGTCGCCGTGGCCGCGCGCGCCCCAGAACAGCACGTAGTGGCCCGGGATGGTCCCGGCGTCCGCGTAGCTCGTGTACCCCACCACGTGATGCGCCGAACGAGGCCCGCTGCACCGCGCCGTTCATCGCCGCGTGCAGCTCCGCCTCGTCGGTCTTGTCGGAGTCGATGCTCAGGACCACGTTCTTGCGGCGCCTGAAGTTGAACACGATCTCGTACTCATACCGTGCCCGAGCTTGACGTCGACGAGGTCCACGAGGTCGCGCTGGTCGGGCTCGCCTGCGTCTCCTAGATGCAAGTGGCGCGGGCCAAGCCGCTAACCCGCTGGGCTAACCGCGCCGCAAACCCACGCAGTCCCGCGCCGCAAGCCCGCAAGATTGGAACGGATTGATGTGGCTCGTCCACGTAGCCCGGCGGCACCGCAACGACCCGCATATCCCGACGGCATCTGGAGCTCGGAAACGCGCGCGCATGGCGCACTCCACTGCTCCTGGTCTGAACTTTTACGGTGTCGACTTCTACCACCGGCGCCTTCCGCGCAGACTATGGCGCTGCCTTGCATTTTTCTACGCTCTATTGGCTTTCCATGTCCAATCGTTGAAGCAATAGCAGAGGTATCGGAGTCGTCGAGTCGATGCAGAACAACACAATGGCGACGAGATGAAGAGCAAGAGGATGCTCACCACGCCGCCGCGCCGCCACGGCGAGCAAGAGTTTCACCCAGACGCCGACGCCGGGGGCGAGCACTGATGTAGGCTACTACTCGACCTCGATCGAGTCAGCGACATCCACGTACGTACGCCTACGCCGGTGTCAGGCGGTGAGGCTGCTTCCGCTTCAACCGGCGGCCAAGCATCGGACGACGCACAAGCAGGATATGGCTTGGATCCCGCCGGCGAGACGAGACGGAGTACGTGCATGCTGAACCAAAAGGCCATCAACGACGTCTGTCCAAACCTAGCAGGCTCTCATATTGATAAATTATTTAATCATGTACTCGCTCCCGATTGCCGCGCACGCTAACGCCAGACTTACGCGGCGGGGCTGCGGGCCGCCGCGCGGACGCCGCAAGGTGACGCGGCAGAAAACGGGCCGCCGCGCATGGCCGCGTACAGGCAAGCGGCGTACGCGGACGCGGGACGGGCTGCCCGTAGCTGCGTCGTTTGCAGCGGCGGCGAGAGCCAGGAGGCGGCGCGCGTGGAGCTGCCGCAGCCGGTCCTCGCCGTGGAGCTGCCACAGCGCGCGTGGAGGTAATGCGAGGAGGAGAGCTCCGGCCCTGCGGCGCTCTGGTCACCGTGAACGGTGCGCGCGAGCTCTGGCCTTGCCACCGTGGGCGGCGCGGGCGAGCTCAGGGTGTGGGAGGGCAGCAGCGAGACCGGCGGCGCGGAGCCGCGACTCGAGGAACACAACCGAGACGGGCACGGACGTGCAAAGGATTGAGAGAGAGGGGGTATTTTGAACATCTTCGCTGGCCAGACCCACATGTCAGGGCTAGCAAACGGTGAAAAAACAACGGAGAGTGGACGGAATGGTGTAAAGAGCAAAAATGTTTCGGACGATGGCACCTATGACCGCTCGAACTTTTTAGTGGCTTTATAGGAAATTGTAATATTTTATAATGGCACACAGGTAAAAGGCTCTTGTTTTTGGGACTCTACTAGCAGACCCACGCGCACGAGGAGTACACCCCGCCAGTACATTTTCTCTCTTCTTCCTCACATGTTATCTTCTATTTGTCTTCTTCCGCACACTCCCCTGCAGCTAGCTCATCCTGCCGGCCCTAGTGCCATGGACGTCACCTCCACCACCGCCCTCGACCACGGCCACCCCTAACATTAGCTTCTACTCTAGATCTGGCGCGAGCACCCCGCCTCCACCGCTTGCCAGGCTCTAGCAGCGCGCCACCGCCTCTGCCATCCACCACCGTCATGCTAATCCCAAGCTTCTCCTCCTCCTCCTCTTCTTCTTCTTCTTCAATGGACACCCTCGCCGCCGGCACTACCCAGCCACCCTCTCCCACTGCCCGGTGGGCAGCGCCCTCATCCTCCGCCGTAGTCTCGACCACGACCACTACCTCTCTAGCAACCTCTCCCCGGCAGCTCATTCTAAGCGCGGAGAGCGTAGAAACCCCCCGAAATCCTGAACCCTGACGCTACCACCTGCTTCATCTCCGGCAGCGGTGGCAAGAGTTCATTTTTTTTGTCGTTTAGTGTGTGCAAGCTGAAGCATTTGGTTTTTTTTTTCTGCCTATACCAACTATTAGCACCGCTTTGGGCTCCCAAAGTCTCCATTCCTTGGCAACTGAAATCGATCACTAGGCCCACCACTACTAGCTTGGGGCTCGCTGGCTCGCTAGCATGAAGCCCACTTTTCCGTTCCATTCATGATTCATCTCGTGAACTAGCACTAGTTTTATAAATTGCAGCTAACATCATACACAAAAGGGAATAAACTTTGGCCACCTCTAAACAAAAGTATTTGAATGGGCCATATAAATAATGCCACTGGGTGGATTCTTGTCACGTAACACTGTAACAGCATCTTCATATCTTCAGAAACAGCCGAAAGCAAGTACTAGAAACAGGCTGAAGGGGGTATATTCATAACCAGCCGGTGGCACAGACACGTCACACGGACACCACCAAACAATTGAATTGAAACACTCAAACACACAAATGATGAAATAAATAACACGCGCACAACAGGGAATGGAGGCACGGGCACGGGTACGGATGTACACGTGCCATATTGGACTTGGACCCACCTGGCAGTTGCTCCCAGGCAGCCTGCTTATCTTCTTCAGCATCTGACGGGTGATCTGAACCTGTATCTGCAAAAGACACGGGTGTACGATGATATCATCATAAAGTGTTTCTCAATTGCCTTAAAGAAATTTGATAAATTCCTGTGTATCTATATATCAGAGAGTCGCGCAAAAATGGCAAACGTACATACCTGTCCGAGACTCACTCATTAGTAGTCGTCCACCGTCACCGTCAGAAACTCAGAATGGGTTCGTTTGTATTCTCAGCTAGCTGTTCCTGGATTTTCTTCTTGAGCTCACCTTCCTTGCGCCTTTCTTCCTGTCTTTCTTCCTCCAATATCTTGTTTTGAGTCTCAGGATCAGGAGCGGCATTTATCCTGTCATGATCCCAAAGAAAGTAAACTCTGACCTGGACCTCGTTGATGCTTGGGAGAAATGCTAGCCCAGAAAAATCAATTTCATTGCAGCTTGGTTCCCGTGTGACCTGCAGCCACTCCAGTTTGGGCATTGCTCTTTCGTCAAATTTGATTGATTTGATGTTCACTGTCACTTCAAGGGTAAACACCCTGAGGCTTCCGAATGCTATTCCGCCCTGCGGAGATTTGAAATCAAGTTCTTCACACTCAAACGATGACCACAACTTCGGCAGAACTAAAATTTCTAGCTTCGGTAGTTTCCCAAGCAATTCCATAGTAGCATCATGCTCCAAAAGCCTAGTGCCCACTAGTTTCAACTTCACCAGATGCTGGAGCTCCTTGATCCATTCCGGCAACTTTTCCAGATTGCCGTACACCTTGAGGCTCTGCAGGTTTTCCGGAGGTGAGGATATCAAATCCAAGCAATCACGCAAACCTGGCTTTCCAGCTGAACTCACCGACAGCGATTCCAGCCTGCTGAGATTGGAAATGGCCGAGCAAAACGCGCGGCCATTCTTCTTGTTGATGCCGCTCACTCCTAACTTGCGCAACCCTTTGAGCATTCCGATGTCCCGTAGAACGTTATTTCCCCTTCCGACATTCACTTCTCGTAGTGTGTGCAAGTCTTTAAGTTTTCTGATACCCCTTGGCACCATAGCACCTCTTTCTTCATCTGCTCCCGTCACGACTGCAGGGAATGCCACGCAGCAAGCAAAAGTGCATGCATCACGTCTGGTAAGGGCCTTACAGCTGGGGCCATCAATGTTCAAAAGAATAGGTAAGCAACATCTCGCACAGAGACGCGCCCCCAGAAGACACCTCCGCATTAAACTAACATTTTCCCCTCTTACGTAATCTGATTTTCTTCCAGCATGGATGTACTGTAGCTTCCGAAGTTTGATGATGGTTTTTGGCAGAGCCGTTACACGTGTATCTCTGATGTCTAGCGTTTGGAGTTGCCTTAGGTTGCCCAATGAATCTGGCAGTAGTTTAATACCAATGCATCCACGTAGAGAAAGGTATTTTAGGTGAATAAGCTTCCAAATCTGATCAAGATGATGATATTTTAGATCCCTATTAGTCCCTTCCAAGTCGAGCACTCGTAGAAATCTCATCTTCTCAGAAATGAAAAATGGCTTCCACTTCCCAAACAGAGACAGCGATCGTACTCGGGACATGTCCACTATGCCCTCGAATTCACTCTTATCTCCCTTCCAGTTGCTACTTACAGCAAGATGGCGTATTGGGCCATGGATATTCATGCTGCAGCCTTCTTTCAGTGTGAAGACAAGGTTT